>NW_026006490.1:162768-208864 GCF_001458135.2 Marmota marmota marmota
TCTCTCCACCTCCCACAATCCTCCTGCTCTTGAGGCCGATTGGCTGGGTCACGTGGGCGGAGCCAAAAAAAGTCCCCCAATGAGCAGCTCCGTGGTCTGAAAGGGCAGGGAAACAGTCCAATGAGCATCACCGCAGAGGAGCCAATCAGCTAGATGTTGCTGGGGCCGAGGAGCCAATCAGCTAGATGTTGCTGGGGCCGCTGTGAGCCAATCATCAGCCGGCAGCTGGAAGTTTGCTGGCAGCTGGAAGTTTGCTGGGGCCCCTTTGGCTGTGGCTCTCAACATAACCCTAACCCCAAACCTCATCCTAACCTTCACCCTTCTTCTGACCTTAACACTAATTATAGGTCTAAACCTGACCCTAAACAGAAACCAAAAACTGAAACTAGCCCTACCAGTAAACATATACCTAAATTTAACCCTAACACTAGCCCCAGACCTAAACCTAATCCTAAACCTAGCTATTACTCTAACCCTTGACCTAAACAAAAACTTAGTGCTAGCCCTAACAATAACCCTTAACCTAAGCCAAACACTAACCCTACCACTAGACCTAAACCTAGTCCTATTCTGGCTTTCACCCTAACCCAACTTTAACCTGAACACTGGCCCTGACATTAACATTAAACCTAACTCTAAACCTGACCTTAACCAAAACCTAAGCCTAACATTAGACCTAGCTGTAAACCTAACCCTAAAATTAGCTCTAATTAGAACCCAAGATCTTACATTACAAAAAGCACTAACCCTAGGCCAAAACCTAACACAAAACTTAAATAACGCTAACCCTAATCGTGGCCTAAACCTACCCTAAGCATAACCCTCATCCTAACCCTAACCCTAGTCCTAACCCTAACCCTAACCCTCACCTTAGTTCTAACCCTAGCTCAAAGACTAACCCTTAGCCTAAACATAACCCTAGCACTATCCCTAACATTAACCCTAAATGTAGCCCTAATCCTAACCTTAACCCTAGACCTAACATTAGCTCTAACCCTAGCCATTACCCTAACTCTAACCCTAACCCTAATGATAACCCTATCCTTAACCATAACTGAAACCCTAACCCAAACCATAAACCTAACTGTAGACCTAAACCTAAACCTAAACCTTGCCATAGCCTTAACACTAACTCAAACCCTAACACTTACCCTAAAACCAACAGTAAACTTAGCCATAAAACTATACTTAAACCTAAACCTAACCTTAACCATAAAGCTAACCTTACTTCTAACCCAATCTATTACCCTAAACCTAATTCTAACCCTAATGAATTCCCTAGCCCTAACACTAAACCTAACCCTGACCATAACACTAAACCTAACACTTGTCCTTGACCTAACCCTAGCTCAAAACCTAAATTTTACCCTAAATATAACTGAAAGCATAACCCTAAGCTAGGTTTACTAGCCCTAACCCAAAACCTAACCTAACTCTAGCACTAATCCTAACCTAACCCTAGCCCTAACCATAGATCTAACCCTATATATTATCCTTATGATAACCCTAATCCTAATGCTAACCCTAGGCATAACCCTAACCCTTTTGCTAACCCTAAAGCCCTCCATTGCCCTAAACCTTTCCTGAAACCTAAACCTAACACAATCAATTACCCTAACCCTAATCCTAACCCTAATGCTCATTTGAGCCCTACCCCTAAACCTTAAACTAAAACAAACCCTAACCCTAATCCTGACCCTGAAAATACACCTAGCTCTAAACCTGACACTTACCCAAAGCCTAACACTTACACTAGGCATAGACACAGACCTAACCCTAAATATACCCCAAACTGTAACACTAGACCTAACATTAACCCTAGCCTTAATTCTAGACCTAACCCTACAACAAACCCTACCCCTCATCCTAGCCCTTAACCTAGCCTTAATCATAACCCTAACCCTAACCGTAGCCTAACCCTAATTCTAACCCTCACCCTACCTCTAAACCTAGCTATAACACCATACTTTACCCTAAAATTAACTATAACCCTAGCCCTAACACTAGGCCTAAGCTGAACACTAAACCTAGCCCTAATCCTAGCCCTAACTTAGCCCTATCCATAAAACTAACCAAAACCCTAGGCCTAAGACTAACTCTAACTATCACCCTAGCCCTATCCCTAGCCCTAGTTCTAACCCTGTCTGTTACTGTAACCATAACCTTAGCCCTAACCCTTGCCCTATAGTTAAACCTAGCCCTAATGCTAAATCTAACACTAAATCCAAACCTAACCCTAATCCAAAGCCTAAGGCTAACACTAACACTAGCCCTAACCCTAATGCTAATCTTATAAGTAGCCCAAACCCTAAACCTAGGACTGAAACAAAACTGAGCAACAGCCCTAATCCTAAACCTTAACTTAAACCAAACCCTAACACTACACCTAGACATAACCCTAGCCCTAATTCGAGTCCTAACCCTAACCTTAAAACTTACCCTGACCCTGACTCATATCCTAACACCAACCCTAGCTCCAAAGACCACCCTAAACTTAAAGCAAACCCTAACAGTAACTCTAGCCCTAATTTAAGTCATAACCCTAACCTTAAAGCTAACCATGATCCTGAATGATATCCTAACAGTCACTCTAGCTCTAAACATAGCCCTCACCTTAAACCAAACACTAACAGTAACACTAGCCCTTATTTGAGTCCTAAACCTAACCCTAACTAACCCTGATGCTGACTCATATCCTAACAATAACCCTAAATCTAAATATTACTCCAATCTTAAACCTAAACCTAACACTAGACCTACCCCTACCCCTAACCCTAAAACTAACCCTAATGTAACCCTGGCTCTTACATTAGCCAATCCCCAAATCTAGCCTTAATTCTAACAAATAAACTAGCCCTAATCCGAGCTCTAAACCTATATTTAACCCTAACCCTAACCCTAAATCTAGTGTTAACCCTAGCTCTAAGGTTATCCCTTAACCTAAGAAAAACCCTAACCCTAATGGTAAACCTAGACCTATCTTTAATCCTTAGGCTAACCAAAATCCTAACCCTATTAATAGTCCTAACCCTAGTCCTCATTCTAGCTCTAACCCTATCCCAAGCCCTAACGCCAACCCTGACCCTTATTCTGACCCTAACACTAGCCCTAGGTCTAAAACTGACCCTAACCCTAGACCAAACCCTAACACTAGCCCTAGACCTAAACCAAATTCTAAATCTAGCCTTAACTCTAGCCCTACACCTAAACATAAACCTAGCCCTAGCCCTAACAATAATCCTTAACATAACACAAATACTAAACCTAACCCTAGACATAAACATAGTCCGATTTCTGGCTGTAACCCTAACACTAACTCTAACACAAACACTGACCCTGCCTTTAGAGTAAACCTATCTCTAAATCTGACCCTACCCAAAAATCCAAACCTAACACTAGACCTAGCCATAACCCTAACCCTACAACTAGCCCTGAACATAACCCTGGCTCTTACATTACCCATAGCCCTAACCCTAGGCCTAAACCTAACACAAAACCTAAAGCTAACCATAGGCCTAAATCAAGCCTTAAGGATAACCCTAATTCTAACCCTAGCCCTAACCCTAACGTAATCTTTGCCCTAGTCCTAATCCTAGCTTAAAGCCTAAACATTACTCTAAACATAAACCTAGACCTATCCCTCAGTCTAACCCTAACCCTAGCCCTAATCCTAACCTTAAGCCTAGTCCTAAACCTAGCTCTAAACTTACCCATTTCTGTCACCTAAACCTAACCTTATTGATAATCTTAGGCTTAATGCTAAACCTAAACCTAACTGGAAAAATAACCCTAGACCTAACCTTAAACCTTACACCTGACATAGACCTAACCCTAGCTCAAACCCTCACCCTTACTATAAACATAAACATATCCATAGCCCTAATTCTAACCCTAAACCTCAATCTAACATTAAAGATAGCCCTAAATCTACATCTAATCATATACATAACCCTAACCCTAAACCTATCCCTAATGATGTCCCTAGCCCTAATCCTAATCCTAACCCTATGAGTACTATAATTTTATCCCTAGGAGTAACCCTAAACCTAACCCTCACCCTAGTCCTAACCCTAGCTCAAAACCTAACCCTTATGCTAAACATAAACCTAAGCCTAACCCTAGTTTTAATCCTAACCTTAATTCAAGACCTATTCCTAACCATAAACCTAGCCTTAAACTTAGCTCTAATCCTATCCATTATACTAACCGTAACCCTTACCCTAATGCAAACCCTAGGCCTAACCTTAAACCTATCACTAACCCTAACCTTATCAATTACCCTAAACCTAATGTGAACTCTAAACAAAACCCTATCATTACCCTAACCCACACCCTAGTGCTAATTCAAGCCCTAACCCTAAACCCTAACCTCAAACAAACTCTTACACTGACAATTACTCTAATAAATCTCGTATCTCTAAAGCTGATTTTAACACTAAACCTAACCCTTACACTAGACCTATGTATAACCTTAATCCTAAAACTATCCCCAGCCATAAGCTTAGCCTTGGCATTAGCCATAGCCCTAATCCTAGCCCTAAACCTAACACAAACCCCAGCCCTTATCCTAGCCCTAAGCCTAGCCTTAGTCCTAACCCTAAACCTAACTTTAGGCATAACCCAAAAAGTAACCCTAGCCCTAATCTTAGCCCTAATTTAGACCTATTCCTAACCCTAGCCCTAACCCTAGCCCTAAGACTAACTCTAACTCTCACCCTATCACCATCCCTAGTTCTAACCCTATCCCTTACCAGAACCCTAATCCTAGCCCTAACCCTAACCCTAGCCCTATCATTAGTTCTAGCCCTAACCTAGATCTAACTTTAACTCTGAATCAAACCCTAACCCTAAGCCAACCCTAAACCTAACTCTAAATCTAAATTTAACCCTAGCCCTAAAACAAAACCGAGCCATAGTCCTAATCCTAACCCTTAACCTAAAGCAAACCATAACCCTAACCTTAGTTCTAATTCTAGTTTTAAGCTGAAAACTAGAACTAATACTGACCCTGACTCTGACCATAATACTAACCCTAGTCTAAACATCACCCTAACCCTAACCCTAAACCTAACACTAGACCTACCACTAACCCTAACTCTAAATTTAACCGTAATTGTAACTCTGGTACTTACATTAGCCTTACCCCTAACTCTCGCATTAACTTAACCCAAAACCGAGCCCTAATCCAAGCCCTAACTCGAGTTTTAACCCTAACCCTAATCCTAACCCTAGCCCTAATCAAAACCATAACCCTAGCCCTAACCCTAGCTCTAACCCTATCCATTTCTGTAACCATAACCCTAGGCCTAAACCTAACCCTATCCCTAATCCTAAACCTATGCATTATTCTAAACCCAACCTAAACCCTAAACTTAACCCTATCATTACACTAACACTAACCATAATGCTAATTTGAGCCCTAAATTTAAACCTTAACCTATCCAAAACTTCTAACCCAGACCTTGACCTAATAATACCCCTAGCTCTAAACCTGACACTAACCCTAAACCTAACTCTTACATTACATGTAGCCATAAACCTAACCCTAAAACTATCTTTAACCATAACCCTAGATCTGATATTAGCCATAGCCCTAATCCTAGCCCTAACCCTGAAATAAACCATAGTCCTCATCCTAGCCCCAAACCTAACCTTAATCATAATCCCAACCATAACCATAACCCTAATGCTAATTCTAACCCTCACACTATCTCTAAACCTAGCTATAACATCATTACTTACCCTAAACTTAACCCTAACCCTAACCCTAATCCTAACCCTAGGCCTAAGGTGAACACTAACCCTAGCCCTAATTCTAGCCCAAATTTAAACCTATCCCTAACCCTAAACCAAAACCTAGCCCTAAGACTAACTCTAACTTTAACACTAGCCCTATCCCTACTTCTAAACCTATCCATTACTGTAATCCTAAACCTAGCCTAAACCTAGCCATAACCATTGCCTAATCCTTATTTCTAGTGCTAACTCTAGATCTAACCCTAACTCTAATCTAACCCTAACCCTAACCCTAAGCCTAACATTAACACTAGCCTTAGCCCTAACACTAATCATAAAACTAGCCCTAACCCTAACCCTTGCAGTAAAACAAAACCTAACAATAGCCCTACACTAAACCTTTATTTAAACCAAACCTTAACACTACACCTAGACCTAACCCTAGCCCTAATTTTTGTCCTAATCTTAACCTTAATACTAACCCTAACTCTGACTCTTATCCTTACACTCACCCTAGCTCTAAACACCACCGTAACCTTAAACCAAACCCTTAAAGTAACCCTAGCCTTAATTCGAGTCCTAACCCAACCCTAAAACTAAACCTGACCCTGACTATTATTAACCTAACACTAACACTAGCTATAAATTTCACCCTAACCTTAAACCTAATCCTAACACTAGAGGTTTAACCCCTAACCATACCCTAAAACTACCCCTAAAACCCTAGTTCTTACAATAGCCTTTGCTCTAACACTAGCCATAACCCTAATGCAAATACTAGCCAAAATCTGAGCCCTAAATCTAGCTTTAACCCCAACCCTAGCCCTAACCCTAGCTCTAAACCTATCCCTTACCCTATGCAAAACCCTAAACCTAATGGTAATCCGAATCCTTAACCTAATCCAAACCCTAACCCTATTACTAGTCCTCACCCTAGTCCTCATTCTAGCTATAACCATAACCCAAACCATAACCCTATCCCTGATCTTTATTCTGACCCTAACACTACTCATAGGTCTAAAACTGAACCTAACCCTAAACTGAATTCTAACACTACCCCTACTGGTAAGCTTACACCTAAACCTAACCCTAACACTAGTCGTAGACCTAAATCTAATTCTAACCTATCCATAACTCTAGCACTAAACTTAAAGAAAAACCTAGCCTTAGCCCTAATAATAACCCTTAGCCTAAAGCCAAACACTAACCCTTCCCCTAGACTTAACCCTAGTCCTAATTCTGGCTTTCCCATTAACCATAACCCTTAACTGAACACTGACCCTGACACTAACACTAACCCTAGCTCTAAACATTACCCTAACCCTAAACCTAACCATAAAACTATACATAGCTCTAACATTAACCCTAAAACTAGCCCTAATCATAACAAAGTTTTTACATTTGCCATAGCCCTAACCTATTGCAAAACCTAGCCCTAACCCAAGCCCTACACTAGCTTTAACACTAAAGCTAACCATAACCCTAACCTTAGCCCTAACACTAAACCTAAGCCTAACCCTAGACCTAACTCTAAGCATAAAACTACCCTATCACTACCTTTAACCTTATCAATTACCCTAATGATAACCCTAATGCTTCTGCTAACCCTAGGTCAAACCCTAATCCTATCCCTAACCCTAACCCTGTCCATTACCCTACACCTAACCTGAACTTCAAACCTAAAACTAACATTAACTATCCCTAACCATAATTATAACTTGAGCCTTAACCCTGAACCTTAATCTAATAAAAACCCTAACACTGACCCTGACCCTAATAATACCCATAGCTCTAAACCTGGCCCTAACAAGAAACCTGACCCTTACAATAGACCTAGCTATAAACCTAACCCTAAAACTCTCCCTAACTGTAACCCTAGACCTTACATTAGCCCTGGCTCTAATCCTAGTCCTAATCCTAACACAAACCTTAGACCACATCTTAGCCATAAACCTTGACTTCATCATAAACCTAACCCTAACCCTAACCCTAATTCTAATCCTCACCCTAGTCCCAAAAGTAGCTATAATCCCATCCCTTAACCTAAACCTAACCCTAACCCTAAGTCTAACACTAACCCTAGCCCTAAACCTAGGCCTATCCCTAACACTAACCCTAGTCCTAATCCCAGCACTAATTTAGTCCTATCCCTAACCCAACCCTAACCCTAGCCCTAAGATTAACTCAAACTTTCGCCCTAGCCTTATACCTATTTCTAACCCTATCCCTTACCATCACCCTAAACTTAGCCCTAATTTTATCCATATCCTTAGCCCTATTTAAAAGCCTAGATCTAAACCTAACTCTAAGTCTAACCCTAAACCTAAGCCTAAACCTCATACTAACACTAGCCCTAATCCTAACATTAATCTGAAAACTAGCCCTAACTCTACCCCTAGCCCTAAAACAAAACTGAATCATAATCCTAACCCTAATACTTAACCTAAACCAAACCCTAATCCTACACATAGCCCTAATCCTGTCTCTAATTCTAGTCCTAACCCTAACCTGAAAACGAATCCAGACCCTGACTCTGACCCTAACATTAAACCTAGCTCTAAACATCGACACCATAAACTTAACCCTAACACTAGACATAGCCTTAACCCTGACCCTATCACTAGCTCTAATCATAACACAACTTTGTACATTAGCTGTAGCCTTAACCCTAGCCCTAACCTAACCCAAAACCTAGCCTTAATCCGAGTAATCAACCTGTTTTTTTTAAGATTTATTTTTTACTTTTGGTGGACACAACATCTTTATTTTATTGGTATGTGGTGCTGAGGAAGGAACCCAGCACCCTGCACATGCCAGGTGAGCACGTTACTTCTTGAGCCACATCCCCAGCAACTAAACCTATCTTTAACCCTAAACGTAAATCTAACCCTAACACAAAAAATAGCCCTAATCCTATACATAACCCTACCCCTAATCTTAGGTTTAACCCTATGATGCTTACCCTAGGCCTAACCCTAAACCTATCCATTACACTAAACCACACCTAAACCCTAACCCTAACCCAAACAAAAGCCCTAATCCTATACATAACTCTACCCCTAATCTTTGGTCTAACCCTATTCATTACCCTAATGATAACCCTTATGCTAACCCTAGGCCTAAACCTAACCCTATCCATTACACTAAGCCACACCTAAACCCTAAACCTAACCCTTTCATTACCTTAACCCAAAACCCTAATGATAATGCAAGCCCTAAACCTAAACCCTAACCTAACCCAAACCCTCACCTTGATCCTGACCCTAATAATAACCCTAGCTCTAAAACTGACCCTTAGTATACACCTAACCCCTACACTGGACCAAGCCATAAACCTAACACTAAATCTATCCCTAACTGTAATCCTAGACCTGACATTAGCTCTACCCCTAATACTAGCCCTAACCCTAACACAAACATTAGCCCTCATCCTAGCCCTAAACCTACCTTTAATCATAACCCTAAAAATAACCCTAGCCCTAACCCTAATACTAATCCTTGCCCTGGCCCTCAACCTAGCTATAACCAAATATCTTACCCTAAATGTAATCCTAACTCTAATCCTAACCCAAGGCCTAAACCTAACACTAACACTAGCCCTAATTTAGCCCTATCCCTAACCCTAACCCTGACCTTAATCCTAGCCCTAAGACTAACTCTAACTCTCATACTATCCCTATAACTAGTTCTAACTCTATCCCTTACCATAATCCTAAACCTAACCCAAACCTTAGTCCTAACCCTTGCCTATCCTTAGCCCTAGCCCTAACCATAGATCAAAACCTAACTCTAAATCTAACCCTAACCCGAACCCTATGCCTAACCATTATAAATACATTAATATTTAGACTCTGTGTCTACAGATGTTGGCTTCAATTATTATTTAGAATATAGTCATTAGTTTCATAAAAGGCATACCATTTCTGGTGGTGTATAGAGAACTGAGGGTCAGGGGTAGGATGCTATGCTAAGGGGGAAAGGAATGAGGGTATGTGATTAATCTAACTTAGCAACTTTGGAGGAGAACTCTAATGAATAGACAGGGGGAATTTATGGAAGAAGGTATAAATTCAAACTCCTTATCTGTATTCATAAAATTACCCTATGTATAAATAGTAAAAGTTAGGAGGCTGAAAGTGGGATAGAGGGAGAAAGAAAAAAAAAGAAAAAAAAATAACAAGGAAATAAAGAGAGGGAGAAAGAAAATAAGAGCAAATAAAGAGGTGGTGAGGTGGGGCCTATGCAATTCCTCTATATTATACAATTCTAGTAATTCAGTTCTTAAAGTCCAATTTTATGGAAAGTTCTTGGTTTCACATATGTTGAGGTTGTGAGGACCAGAGGGGGAAATGTAGAGGAGAATGGATGAGAAGAGCAAGAAAAAAAAATTAAGGAAGAAAAAAAAGTCTCTCTGTTTTCTTTTCTTGCAGTAGGTGGAGTTGCGTATTCCTAGCTTGACTCTTTGTGATCAGGGTGGTGGAGGTAGCCAGGGTGAGAGGGCTTGAGCTTCTACCTGGAGCCTCCCTACTCTTAGTCTTGGAATTAGAAACCAGGTTCCTGTAGAGTTGCTGTTCCACATTGATAGCTACACCCCCCAAAACTTGTGAGAAAAATCTTGAGTTATCACAGCTGGAGGTGAGGAAGTCGGAAACTGGGTACCTGATAAGCTGCAGAACCAAGCTGGTAGCCATGCCCACTGATAGATGGCGAGTAAGGTTTTGCAAGATGGATTCCATCTATTACCCATGTATGGTGTTTGGTGAGGTGGGTGGTTCTGGAGTGACCTTGTGCTGTGTCCAGAGCTTGGTGTGGTGACATGCAAGCAAAGCCTCTGTATTCTGTGCTGCCTTCCATGTGTGCAGAGAGCACCTGTGTGGCTGAGACTGCTGTCTGCGCCCAGAGAAACTGCACAGCCTAGCACCGAGAGCACATATGCGGCACTAGTTTTCTTCAAATTTCTATGATACTGGGCTGCATTCATCTTTTACTTAGCCTTACTATGCTCCACAGGTTTGGGCCTTGTCAGTTCAATGGTTCGCTGTCAGGAACAGTTTGTATTTTAAGGTTTTTCTTCATTATGGCTTATTGATGTGAATGAAAATTGAGCTGGAAATCAAACAGATTGGCAGGAGGTGCTTGAAACTTCACACAATCTGTTCTCAGTGGGCACTCTCTGGTTTCTTTCTTTTGAAGGTAGGCCAAAGATGAAGCATGCAAAAGAAACTGTATCTGAGAGCCCTTAAGGAGAAAACAGAGAAACATGCATGTACTGAAATAAGTCTCCCAACAATTTGTTTTGTTTTCAAATTTCTATGATACTGTGCAGGATTCATCTTTTTTTTTTTTATTTTGACTATACTCCAAATGTTTGGGCCTCCTTCATAAAGGGTTTGTCTTCAGGAACAGTTTTAATTTTCATATTTCTCTTCTTTTTGCCCTGTAGGGGTGAATGGAAATGAAGCTGGAAATCAAACAGGGTTTGGGCTACCTGCTTGAAACTTCACACACTCCATAAATATTCAGTGAGTATAATCTGGTGTTTGCCATGGAAGTAGCCCTAAGATGAAGTAGAAAGTAACAGCTTTATCTCTGAGTGCTTTAGGAGCAAGCACAATACCCATGTAATTAAAGAGCTTCAAAAATTTTTTTGGTTGGATTAATTTGATACGGTACAGGATTCATCCTTGACCTAGCCTTAGTAGGCTCCCCATGTTTGGGCCTTAAAGGTTCAATGGTTCAGTGTCAGGAACAGTTTGAGTTTTTAGGTTTCACTTTATTATGGCCTATAGGTATGAATGCAATAAAGCTGGAAATCAAACAGGGTTGGTGCTAGCTGCATGAAACTTCACACACTCAATAAGCTCTCTGTGGGCACTCTTTGTTTTTTTTTTTTTTTTTTTTTTTTTTTTTTTNTCCCTTAATTTGGGACTTCTATGATCAAAGGTTCTCTAAACAGGCTAGGATGAGCTGTAGGGTTAGGATTAAGGATAGATCTAGTGTTAGGTTTACAGTAGTTTTGTTCAAATTTCTTTGATACTAGGCAGGATTTATTTTTTACCTAGCCTTACTATGTTCCTAAGGTTTGGGCCATCTAGGATCACTGGTTTGCTGTCAGTATTTCAGTTTTTATTTTGAAGTTTCACTTCATTTTGACCTATATGGGTAAATGGAAATGGAGCTGGAAATCAAACAGGATTTTTGCTAGCTGCTTGAAACTTCACACACTCAATCAGTTCTCTGTGAGGATGCTCTGATTTTATCCTCGTGAAAGTATCCCAAAGATGAAGCATGCAAAAACAACACTATGCGAGAGCATTTTAGGAGACAACAGGAAAATATGCATGTACTGAACTACCTCCCCCAATCATTTGGTCAGATTTCTTTCATACTGTCCAGGGTTCATCTGTTAGCTTGCCCTACTAGGCTCCTCATCTTTGAGACTTCTATGATCAAAGGTTCTCTAAACAGGTTAGGTTAGAGTTAGGTTTAATGCTAAGGTTAGAGTTTGTCTTGTTCAAATTTCTTTGATACTGGGCAGGATACATTTTTACCTAGCCTTACTATGTTCCCTAGGTTTCGGCCTTCTTGGTTCAATTCTTTGCTGCCAGGAACAATTTGTATTTTACGGATTCACTTCATTTTTACCTACATGGGTAAATGGACATGGAGCTGGAAATCAAACAAGGTTGTTGCTAACTGATTGAAACTTCACATACTCAATCACTTCACTGTGGGCATGCTCAGGTTTGTTTCTTGTGAAAGTACCTTAAGCTGAAGCATGAAAAAACAATTTATCCAAGATCACTTTAAGAGAAAACAGGGGAAATAGGCATGTACTGAAACACCTTCCCCAATTATTGATCAGAATTTTTGATACTGTGCAGGATTCATCTGTTACCTCTCCCTACTAGGCACCTCAAGTTTGGTGGTTTTATGATCAAGCTCTATAAACAGGAAAGGCTTAGTTTTAGAATTAGGGTTGGGGCTAGGGTTAGAACTAATGTTCGGGTTAGAGTTAGTTTTGTTTAAATTTCTTTGATACCGGTAAGGATTCATCTTTTACCGAGCATTACTATGCTTTCCAGGTTGGGCCTTCTCAGTTCAAAGTTCACTGTCAGGATCAGTTTGTGTTTTAAAGTTTTACTTCATCTTAGGGTTAGTTTTAGGGTTAGGGCTATAGCTCAGTTTTGTTTTAGGGCTAGGGCTAAATTTAGGGCTAGATTTTGAATTAGTGTTAGGGTTAGGGCTAGCGTTAGGATGAGGTTTAGGCTTGGGGTTAGGGTTTGATTTAGAGTTAGGGTTAGATTCAGTGTTAGGGTTAGTGTTACGGTAAGGGATAGGATTAGAACTAGGGAAATGGCTAGGACGAGAGTTAGATTTAGATTTAGGACTAGACTTAGGGTTAAAACTAAAATAGGGTTAGGTTTAGGGCTAGGGTTAGTGTTATGGTTAGGCCTAGGGGTAGGGCTAGGTTTAGGATTAGCATTGGGGTTAGGATTAAGTTTCAAGGAATGGGTGGGGTTATAGCTAGCTTTAGGGCTAGGGAGAGGGTTAGAATTAGGATTAGGGTTAGGGTTAGTGTTTATGTTAGGATTAAGGCTAGGTTTAGGGCTAGAGTTTCTGTTAGGTTCAGGGCTATAACTAGGGCTAGGGCTAATGTCAAGACTAGGGTTATGATTAAGGATAGTTTTAGGGTTAGGTTATGTCTAGGTCTAGTGTCAGAGCTATGTTTAGGGTAAGGGTCAGGTTTAGATTTAGGGGTATTACTAGGTTTAGGGTCAGGGTTAGCATTTGGTTTCAGTCAAAGTTTAAGTTTAGGGCTTGAATTAGTGTTAGGTTTAGGCTTAGGGTTAGGGTAATGGCTAGGGTTAGGTTTAGGTTTCAGTTAAGGTTTAGTGTAATGGATGGGTTAGGTTTAGCAATAGGATTAAGCTTAGCATTAGGTTAGGATTATGTTTAGTATAATGGATAGATTTAGAGCTAGGGTTAGGGCTAAGTTATGGTTTGGATTAAGTCTAAAATTAGAGTTAGGTTTAGGGATAGGGCTAGGGTTTGGTTTTACGGTAAGTGTTAGGTTTAGGGCTAGGGTTATAGTTAGGTTAGGGTAAGGTTACTGTATGAGCTAGGGTAGTGGCTAGGGTGAGGTTTAGGTTTACATTTAGGTCTAAGGATATGTTTGGTTTAGAGTTTGGGTTATGGCTAGAGTTTTCATTACAATTAGGGTTAGGTTTAGGGTAATGGATCATGTTTGATTTGGCGTTAGGGTTAGGGTTAGGGTCAGGGTTTGGATAAGGGCTAGTCTTAGGAATAGGTTTAGTGTATGGCTTAATATTTCCACTAGGGTTAGGGCTATGGTGAGGTTTAGGTTTATGGTTAGGTCTTGGGATACATTTATGGTTAGGATTAGGTTTAGTGTTAGGGATTGGTTTATAATGAGGTAATTGCAAGGTTAGAACTAAAGTTCGAGCTAGGATTAAGGTTAGGATAAGAACTAGGGTTAGGGTTATGGTTTAGGATAGGGCTAGGGTAATGTTTAGGGTAAGGGTTTGGCTTTGAGCTAGGGTTAAGTCTAAGGCAAGTGTTAGTGTTAGGGTTAGTGTTATGGCTAGGGTCAGGGTTAGGGTTGTGCTTAGGTCTAAGTTTAGGCCTAGGATTATGGCTAGGTTTTGTGTTAGGTTTAGGGCTAGGGCTAGGAGTATGATTAGGGTTAGGGCTACTGTTAGGGTTAAGATTAGGGTTAAAATAGGGTTAGGGCTAAGATTATGTTTATGGCTAGTATTAGGGTTAGGTTTATGGCTAGGTCTAGTGTTAGGACTAGGTTTTGTGTTAGGGTCAGGTTTAGAGGTAGGTTAATGTTAGGGTCAGGGTCAGTGTTCCAGATAGGATTAGGGTTAGGGTTAGAGCAGAATTAGGACTAGTGTTAGGTCTATGGGTAGGGTAAGAGTTTAGTTTAGGTTAAGGGTTATTGTTAGGGCTAGAGCTAGGATTTTGTTTAGGTCTAGGGTGAGCATTATAGCTATATTTACGATTAGTTTTGGGTCTAGATCTATGTTAGGGTTAGGTATAGGTATAGGCTTACTGGTAGGGCTAGTTTTAGGGTTTGGTTTAGGGTTAGGGTCAGGTTTAGACCTAGGGTTACTGTTAGGATCAGAATAAGGGTCAGGGTTAGGGTTAGAACTAGAATGAGGACTAGGGTTAAGACTAGTAATACTGTTAGTGTTTAAGTTAGGCTAAGGATTAGGTTAAAACTAGGGTTAGCATTTGGTTTAGGATTTGGCTTAGGGTAAGGGATAGGGTTAGAGCTAGGGTTAGGGCTCGGGTTAGGGTTAGGGCTAGTGTTAGGGTTCAGATTAGGATTTAAGATAGGATTATGACTAGAATTAGGGGTAAGATTTGTGTTAGGGTTAGGGCTAGGGTTATGACAATGACTAATGTATGAACTAGGGTTGCTATTAGGGCTAGTTTTAGGGTTAGGGTTAAGGCTAGGTCTGGCGTTAGGGTTAATTTAACATTAGGGTAATGTTTAGAGCTTAGTGTTAGGATCAGTGTCAGGGCCAGGGTTATTTTTAGAGTTAGGGTTAGGGCTAGGTGTAGGTTTATGGTTAGGTTTAGGTTAAGGGTTAGGGTTAAGGGTATGGCTTGGTTTTGTTTTAAGGCTAGGGCTAGGGGTAAGGCAAGTTTTAGGATTAGCATTATTGTTAGGGCTAGTGTTAGGGTTTGGTTTAGGATTATGGTTATGGTTAAATTTAGAGTTAGGTTTAGATCTTGGGTTGGGCTAGGGCTAAGGATAGAACTAGGGCTAGGGCTCAGGTAAGAGTTAGAGTTAGTCTTAAGGCTAAGTTTAGGGTTAGGATAGGACTAAATTAGGCTTAGTGCTAGGCTTGGTGTTAGGGTTAGGGCAAGGGTTATGGTTAGGTTTAAGATTATGGTTAGGTTTAGGGTTATGGTTAGGTTTAGGGTAAGGGATGGGGTTATAGCTAGGTTTAGGGCTAGGGCGAGGGTTACAATTAGGGTTAAACCTCGAGTTATGGTTCGGGTTAGAATTAAGGCTGGGTTTAGGGCTAGGGATAATTTCAGGTCCAGCTTTACAGTTAAAGATAGTTTAGGGTTAGGTTAGTTGTAGTGTAAGGGTTAGGTTTAGGGTTAGAGTCAGGTTTAGAGCTAAGGGTATTGTTTGGGTCAGGGTCGTGATTAGTGTTTGGGATAGGTTAAGGTTTAAATGTAGGGCTCAAATTAGCATAGATTTAGGATTAGGGTAATGATATAGTTATGTTAGGTTTCAAGTTAGGTTTAGGTAATGGATAGGGTTAGGATATGGTAAGGTTTAGGCCTAGGGTTAGCATTAGTGTTAGGATTATGGTTAGGTTAATGGATAGGGTTAGAGCTAGTGTTAGAGATAAGGTTATGGTTATTATTAGTGCTAGGTTTAGGGTTACAGTTAGGGTTAGTGTTAAAGCTCGGTTTAGGGCTCAGATTAGGCTAGGTTTTGGGTTAAGTTAGGGCTAGGGTTAGGCTTTTGGCTAATGTAAGTACTAGGGTTACAATTAGGGCTAGTTTTAGGGTTAGGGTTAGGGCTATGTCTAGTGTTATGTTTAGGGTTAATTAGAGCTAATTTTAGGGTTCTGTTTAAAAGTAGAATTAGAGCTAGGGTTAGAGCTAGGTGTAGGGTTAGGGTTTGGTTTAGGTTAAGGGTTAGTGTTAGGGATTTGGCTCGGTTTTGCATTAGGGCTAGGCCTAGAGTTAGGGCTAGTTTTAGGAGTAGCATTAGTGTTAGGTTAGGGTTAGTGTTAGATTTAGGCTTAGGCTTTGCATTAGAGTGAGATTTAGATTTAAGGTTAGATCCAAGGTTAGGGCTAGGGCTAAGGAAATGGCTAGTTATCTCTAGGATTAGAGCTAGGTTTATTTTTCCAGTAAGGGATAGGATAAGAACTAGTTTTAGGGCTAGGGAGATAGTTAGACTTAGTTTTAGGGCTAGGGTTAGGGTTAGGGTTAGGGATAGGGCTAAGTTAGGTCTAAGATTAGGGATAGGGGTTGTTTTAAGTTAGGCCTAGGTTTAAGGTTAGGGTTATAATTAAGGCTATGTTTAGTGCTAATGTGGGCTAGGGTTTGTGTTCGAGTTAGGGCTAGAATTATATCTTGGGCTAATGTCAGGTCTAGGGTTATGGTTATGGATAGTTTTAGGATTAGGTTTTGGCTAGGTCTAATGTAAGGATTAGGTTTAGGGTAAGGGTCAGGTTAGAGTTAGGAGAATTATTAGGGTCAGGGTCATGGTTAGGGTTTCTTTTAGGTTTGAGTTTAGGGTTAGGGCTTAAATTAGCATTAGGGTTAAGTTTAGGGTAATTATAGTGTTAGATTTAGGGTTCAGGTTAGGTTTAGGGTAATTGATAGGGTTGGGTTTAGTGATAGGTTTGCGGTTAGACCTAGGGTTAGCATTAGGGAAAGGGTTCTCTTTAGGGTAATGGATACAGTTAGAGTTAAATTTAGGGCTAGTGTTATGGTTAGGATTAGGTCTTGAGATAGGGTTAGGCCTAGCATTAGCATTAGGATATGGGTTATGATTAGTGTAATGGATACAGTTAGAGCTAAGTTTATAGCTAGACTTATGGTTAGGATTAGGTCTTGAGTTAGTGTTAAGGTATGGGTTAGAACTAGGGTTAGTGTTAGTGTTATGTTTAGTGTAAGAGTTAGGTTCTGAGCTATGATTAGTGTTAGAGCAAGGGTTAGGTTAAGAGTTATGATAAGGGATAGGATTATGGTAAGTTTAGGGTTAGGGTTAGGGTTAGGGTTAGGGGAATGATTATAATTAAGTTTAGGTTTAGGGTTAGGGTAATAAATGCAGTTTGATATAGGTTTACGGTTAGGGACCTGGCTAGATTTAAGTTTAGGGTTAGGGTTAGGTCTATGTTTCTGTTTAGGTTTATGGTAAGGGTTAGGGTTTGATTTATGGTTGGGCTATAGTGAATATTAGTTTAGGGTTAGGTCTAGGGTTAGTTTTCTGTTTAGGGTTAGGATTATGATTAGGGTTAAGGCTAGGGTTACAATTAGTGTTAGGGTTAGGGTTAGGGTAATGGGTAAGTTTAGAGCTAGGGTTAGGGCTTGTGTTAATGTTAGGATTAGGACTAGGTTTAGGGTTAGATTCAGGGATAGTTCTAGGTTTATGTTTATAGTAAGGGTTAGGTTTTGAGCTAGGGTGAGGACTAAGGTGAGGTTTAGGTTTGGGTTAGGGCTAGGGTTAGAGTTAGGGTTATGCTTAGGGCTAGGTTAAGGCTTAGGATTATCTCTAGGTTTTGTGTTAGGTTTAGGCCTAGGGTTAATGCTGAGGGTAATGTAAGAGCTAGTATTATGATTAGGGCTAGTTTTAGGGTTAGGGTTATGCCAAGATCTAGTGTTAGGTTTAGATTTTCAGTTGGGGTCAGGTTTAGAAGTAGGTTTACTGTTAAATGCAGAGTCAGTGTTTGGATTAGAGTTCAAATTAGGGTTACAGCAAGAATTAGGAGTAGGTTTATGTCTAGGGGTAGGGTTAGTGTTTTTGTTAGGATAAGGGTTATTGTTAGTCCTAGGACTAGGTTTTTGTTTAGGTCTAGGGCTATAGATAAGGCTAGATTTAGGATTAGGTTTAGGTCCAGGGCTAATGCTAGGTTTCAGACTAGTGTTAGGGTCAGAATAATGATCAGGGTTAGTGTTTGGATTTGGGATAGAATTAGAGCTAGAATGAGGGCTAGGGTCAGGACCATTAATAAGGTTAGTATTTTGGTTAGCCTAAGGATTAGGCATAGGTCTAGGGCTATCATTAGGGTTAGGGTTATTCATAGGATAAGGGATAGTCTTAGAGCTAGGGTTAGGGCTAGAGTTAGGTTTAGGGTTTAATCTAAGTTTAGGGCTCAGATTAGGGCTATTTTTGGGGTTAGGGTTAGGGCTAATGATAGGGCAATGACTAATGTAAGAACTAGGGTTACAATGAGGGTTAGTTTTAGGGTTCGGGTTAGGGGTAGGTCTAGTGTTAGGGTTAGGTTTAAGGTTAGGATGATATTAAAAGCTAGAGTTAGTGTTAGGATATGAGTCAGGGTTAGGGTTAGGACTTGAATTAAGAATAGGTTTACTTTTAGGTTTTAGTATAAGTTTAGGAGGGTGTTTAGAACTAGGGTGAGTGTTAGGATATGAGTCAGGGTCAGGGTTAGATTTAAGGTTAGGTTTAGGTTTCGAATTAAGGCTATGATTAGGTCTAGGTGTAGTGTTAGGGTTTGGTTTAAGTTAAGGTTTAAGGTTTGGGCTATTGCTCAGTTTGTTTTACTGCTAGGGTTAGGGTTATGGCTAGTTTTACCATTAGCATTAGGGTTAGGGCTAGTTTTAGTGTTTGGCTTAGGCTTAGGTTTAGGGTTAGATTTCAAGTTAGGGTACAATCTAGGGTTAGGGCTAGGACTAAGGATATGGCAAGGGTTAGGGCTAGGGTTAGGGTTAGGGTTAGGTATAAGTTAGCTGTATGTCCAGTGTTAGGGTTTGCTCTAGGTTGAATGAAGGTCAGTTTTAGACCTAGGGTTTGTGTTAGGGTCAGAATAAGGGTCAGGGTTAGCGTAAGGTTTTGGGATAGGATTAGAGCTAGAATGAGGTCTAGGGTCAGGACTATATTTAATAGGGTTTGGATTTTGGTTAGCCTAAGGATTAGAGATAGATCTAGGTTTACCATTAGGGTTATGGTTTCACTTAGGGTAAGGGAGAAAGTTAGAGCTAGGTTTAGGGCTAGAGTTAGGGTAGGGTTAGGATTAAAGTTAGGTTTAGGTTTTGGATTAGGGCTAGTTTTGTGTTAGGGTTAGAACTAGGGTTAGGGCAATCGCTAATATAAGAACTAGGGTTACAATTAGGGTTAGTTTTAGGGTTAGGTTTAGGGTTGGGGTAGTTTTAGTGTTAGGGTTAAGTTTAAGGTTAGGGTGATATTTAGATCTAGGGTTAGCTTTAGGATATGAGTCATGGTCAGGGTAAGTGTTAGGACTCACATAAGGGCTAGGGTTACTGTTAAGTTTTGGTTTAAGTTTAGGATGGTGTTTCAAGCTAGGGTGAGTTTAGCATATGAGTCAGTGTCAGGTATACTTTTAAGGTTAGGGTTAGGACTCGAATTAAGGCTATGGTTAGGTCTACGTGTAGTGTTAGGTTTTGGTTTAAGGTAAGTTTAGGGTTAGGGCTATTGCTTGGTTTTGTTTTACTGCTAGAGGTAGGGTTAGGGCTAGTTTTATGATTAGCGTTAGGATTAGGTTTAGTGTTAGTTTGAGGCTTAAGCTTAGGTTCAGGGCTAGGACTAAGGATTGGACAAGGGTTAGGCCTAGGGTTACGGTTATGGTAAGGGCTAGGATTAGAACAAGTAGTGATAGGGCTAGTGTGAGAATTTTTGTTAGTCTTAGGGCTAAGGTTATGGTTAGGGTTAGGAATAGGGCTAAATTAGGGCTAGGATTAAGTCTATGTTTAGTGTTCATTTTAAGCATAGAATTAGGGTTAGATTTAGGATTTAGTTTAGGGTAAGGGATGGTGTTATGCTAGTTTTAGAGGTAGGGTGATGTTTAGAATAAGGGTTAGGATTAGGGTTATGATTAATGTTAGGTTTAGGGCTAGGATGACAGCTATGTTTTGTTTTAGGGTTAGGGCGAGGATTAGGAGTATGGCTAATTTTAAGTCTAGAATTATGTTTAAAGATAGTTTTAGGGTTAGGGTTATGGGTATGTCTAGTGTAAGGTTTAGGTTTAGGGTTAGGGTCAGGTTTAGAGTTAGGGGTATTATTAAGGTGAAGGTTTAGGTTAGGGTTTGGAATAGGTTAAGGCTTAAAGTTAGGGATTGAATTAATATTAGTCTAAGGGTTTGGGTAATGATAGACTTAGAATTAGGGTTCATGTTAGGTTTAGGGAAATAGATAGGGATAGGATTAGAGATAGGGTTATGTTTAGGCCTAGGGTTAGCATTAGGGTTAGGGTTATACTTATGGTAATGTATAGGGTTAGGGCTAGCGTTATGGCTATGATTAGGTCTAGGGCTATGTTTAGAGTTAGGGTTAATGCTTGAGTTAGGGCTCAGATTAGGGCTAGGATTTGGATCAAGTTAGTGCTAGGGTTAGGATTACAACTAATGTAAGTACAAGGGTTACAATTAGGGCTAATTTTAGGGTTAAGATTAGGGCTACGTTTAGTGTTAAGGTTAGTGTTAGGATTAGGGTGATGTTTAGAGCTAGAATTGGTGTTAGTGTCAGAGTCAGTGTCACGGTTAGTTTTAGGGTTCAGCTTAAAACTCAAATTAGGGCTAGGGTTATGGGTAGGTGTATGGTTAGGGTTTGGTTTAGTTTAAGGTTTAGAAATAGAGCTTGTGGCTTGGTTTTGTTTTTGGGCTAGTGTTGGATTAAGGCTAGTTTTAGAATTAGTGTTAGGGTTAGGGCTAGTATTAGGGTTAGGCTTAGGCTTTGGGTCAGGGTTAGATTTAGAGATAGATTATGATCTAAGGTTAGTGCTTGGGCTAGGGATAGGGCAAGGGTTAGGACTAAGTTTAGGAAAAGGTTAGGATTACATTAAGGGATAGGGTTAGAACTAGTGATAAGGCTAGTGTGAGAGTTAGATTTATTCTTAGGTCTAGGGTTATGCTTAGCTTTAAAGATAGGGTGAAATTAGGGCTAAGATTAAGTCTAGGGTTAGTATTGGGGTTAGAGGTAGGGTTAGGGTTAGGGTTAGGATTAATCTAGGTTTAGGGCTAGGATAAGGGCTGGGGTTTTTGTTAGGGTTAGGGCTAGGATTAGGGCTATGCTAATGTTAGGTGTGGGGTTATGGTTGAGAAGAGGACAATTTTAGGATTAGGTTAATGGCTAGTTCTAGTTTAAGGGTTAGGTTTAGGGTTAAGGGTCAGGATTAGAGCTAGGGTAATTATTAGGGTCAGGATCAGGTTAGAGTTTGGTTGAGGTTAGGGTTTAGGGTTAGGGCTCAAATAAGCATTAGGATCAGTTTTAGGGTAATGATACGTTTTGTTTAGGGTTCAGGTTAAGTTTACGGTCATTGATAGGGTTAGGTTTAGTGATAGGGTTTGTGTTAGGCCTAGGGTTAGCATTAGGGTAAGGGTAATGGTTAGGATAATGGGTAGGGTTACAGCTAAGGTTAGGGCTAGGGTTATGGTCAGGAATAGGTCTTGAGTTAGGGTTAGGGTTATGGTTAGAACTAGGGTTAGTGTTAGGGTTGTGTTTAGCATAAGGGTTAGGTTTTGAGCTAGGGTTAAGGCTAGGGAGAGGGTTAGGTTTAGAGTTATGTCTAGGGATAAGATTAGAGTATGGTTAGGGTTAGGATTGGATTAGGGCTAGCATCACCATTAGGGGTAGGGTTAGGGTTAGAGTAATGGATATGGTTAGATGTAGGCATAGGGTTATGGTTAGTGTTAGATTGAGGTTTAGGTTTAGGGTTAGGGCTATGGTTATGTTTAGGTTTATGGTAAGTGTTAGGGTTTGAGCTAGAGTTAGGTATATGGCAAGTGTGAGGTTTAGGGTTAGGTCTAGTGTTAGTTTTCTGATTAGGCTTATGGTTAGGGTTAGGCCTAGGGTTATCAATAGGTTTAGGTTTAGTTTTAGGGTAATGGGTAGGTTTAGAGCTAGGTTTAGGGCTAGGGTTAAGTTTAGGATTAGGGCTAGTGTTAGGGGTATGTTTAGGGATAGGTGTAGGTTTATGTTTAGGAAAAGGGTCAGGTTTGAGCTAGGGTTAGGACTAATCAAGTGTTAGGGTTAGGGTTAGGGTTATGGTTAGGCCTAGGATTAGCTCTAGGTTTTGTGTTAGGTTTAGACCTAGGTTTAGGGCTGTGGGTAACGTAAAAGCTAGAGTTATGATTAGGGCTAAGTTTGAGGGTTAGGATTTTGGCAAGGAATAGTTTTAGGTTTAGATTTTTGGTTAGGGTCAGGTTTAGAGGTAAGTTTACTCTTAAAGGCAGGGTCAGTATTTAGGTTTGAGTTAGAGTTAGGGTTACAGCCAGAATTAGAACTAGGTTTAAGTCTAGGTGTATTTTTAGGTTAAGGGTTACTTTAAGGGCTAGGGATAGGTTTTTGTTTAGGTCTAGGGCTAGAGTTAAGGCTAGATTTAAAATTTGGTTTAGGTCTAGGTCTCGTATTATGGTTTGGTCTAGGTTTAGGGCCAGGTTTAGAACTAGGGTTAGTTATAGGGTGAAAATAATGGTCAGGGTTAACATTATGGTTTGGAATGGGGTTAGAGCTAGAGTGAGTGTAGGGTTATGACTATTATTAGGGTTAGGGCTTAGGTTAGCTTAAGGATTAGGGATAGGTCTAGGGTTACCATTAGGGTTAGGGTTTTGCTTTGGTTAAGGGATAGGCTTAGAGCTAGGGTTAGGGCTAGAGTTAGGGTTAGGCTTAGGGTTAAATCTAGGTTTAGGGCTCAGATTAGGGATAATTTTTGTGTTAAGGTTAGGGATAATGTTATGGCAATGGATAGTGTAAGAACTAGGTTACAATTAGGGTTAGGGGTAGGGTAGGTCTAGTGTTAGGGTGAGGTTTAATGTTAGATGATATTTATAGCTAGGTTAGTATTAGGATATTGTTCAGAGACAGTTTTAGTTTTAGGGTGAGGGTTAGGCCTCAAATAGTGCTAGGATTTCTTTTAGAGTTCAGTTTAAGGTGAGGGCGATCTTTAGAGCTAGGGTGACTGTTAGGATATGAGTCAGCGTCAGGGTTAGTTTTAAGGTAAGGATTATTACTTGAATTAAGGCTAGGGTTACTGTTAGGGTTCAGTTTAAGTTTAGGGTGGTGTTTAGACCTAGAGTGAGTGTTAGGATATGATTTGGGGTCAGGGTTAGTTTAAGGTTTTGGTTAGGACTCGAATTAGGGCTAGGGTTAGGTCTCAGTGTAGTGTTAGTGTTTGGTTTAAATTAAGGTTCAAGATTAGGACTATTGCTCAGTTTTTTTTAGAAAGAGAGAGAGAGAATTTTTAAATATTTTTATTTTTTTAGTTTTTGGTGGACACTACATATTTTTTTTAAATTATACTTTTATTGTAGCATTAGGATTAGGGCTAGTGTTTGTGTTAGGCTTAGGCTTAAGGTTAGGTTAAGACTTGGAGTTAGGGTTAGATCTAGGGTTAGGGTACAGGTTAGTTTTAGGGTAATGGATAGATTTAGAGATTGTGATAGTGTTAGGGTTAAGCCTAGGGTTAGAATTAGTGTTAGGATTATGTTTAGGATAATGGATAGGATTAGAGCTAGGGTTAGGGCTAGGGTTATGGTTAGGATTAGGGATAGGGTTAGGGTAGTGTGTAGAATTAGAGCTACGGTTAGGGCTATGGTTAAGGATAGGAGTAGGGATAGGGTTAAGTTATGGTTTGGGCTAGGGCTAGGGTTACGTTTAGGGTAAAGGTTAGGCTTTGAGCAAGGGTTAGGTCTAAGGGGAAGGTTAGGGTTAGGGATAGGGCTATGGTGAGTTTAGGGTTACACTTAGGGCTAGGTTTAGGCCTAGGATTAGGGCTAGGTTTTGTGTTATTTTAGGCCTAGGGTTAGGGCCATGGGTAGTTAAGAGCTAGGGTTATGATTAGGGCTAGTTTTAGAGTTAGGGTTATGTCTTGGTGTAGTGTTAGGATTAGGTTTTGAGTTAGGCTGAGCTTTGGAGCTAGGTTTATGTTAGGGTCAGGGTCAGTGTTCAGGTTAGAGTGAGTGTTGGGGTTAGTGTCAGAATTAGGACTAGAGTTAGATCTAGAAGTAGGGTTAGTGTTTGGGTTATGTTAAGGGTAATTGTTAGGGCTAGGGCAAGGTTGTTGTTCAGGTCTCGGACTAGAGTTATGGCTAGATTTAGGATTAGGCTTAGGTCTAGGACTAGTGTTAGGTTTAGGTTTAGGTATAGGATTACCAGTAGGACTAATGTTAGGTTTTGTGTTTGGGTTAGGGTCAGGTTTAGACCTACGGTTAGTGTTAGGGTCAGTATGTTTCAAGGTTAGGATTAGGGTTTGGGTTATGGTTACTATAGGGTTAGGATATGGGTTAGGCTATGGATTAGTGTTAGGACAAGGGTTAGCATTAGGTTTATGGTTTGGCTTAAGGTAACAAATAGGATAAGAGCTAGGGTTAGGGAAGGGTTAGGGACTGGCTTATGGCTAGGGTTAGTGTTAGGGTTAAAGCTAGGGTTAGCGCTCAGATTAGGGCTAGGTTTTGGGTTAGGTTAGGGCTAGTATTAGGGCTACAGCTAATGTACAAACTAGGGTTATGATTAGGGACAGTTTTGGGTTAGTGTTATGGCTAGGTCAAGTGTTAGGTTTAGGGTTAGTGTTAGCATGATGTTTAGAGCTAGAGTTAGTGTTAGGGTCAGGGTCAGTGTTCAGGTTAGAGTTAGCTTTAGGGTTAAAGCCAGAATTATCACTAGGGTTAGGTCTAAGGGTAGGGTTAGTGTTTGGGTTAGGTTAAGGTTTATTATTAGGGCTAGGGCTAGGTTTTTATTTATGTTCAGGGCTAGAGATATGGCTAGATTTAGGATTAGGTTTGGGAATAGATTTATTTCTAGTGCTAGTGTTAGGATTCAATATACGGTTAGGGTCATGTTTAGACCTATGGTTACCATTAGAGTCAGAATAAGTGCCAGGTTTGAGTTATGGTTAGAGCTAGAATGAGGGCTAGGGTTAGGACTAGGGTTAGCATTAGGGTTAGGTTTGGCTTAGGATAAAGGATAGGGTTAGACCTAGGGTTAGGGCTACATTTAGGGTAGGGTTAGGGCTAGTATTAGGATTAGGTTTAGTGTTAAAGCTAGGGTTAGGTTTCAGATTAGGGCTAAATTTTGTTTAGAGTTAGGGCTAGGTTTAGAGTTTCAGTCAATGTGTGCAGTAGAGTTATGATTTGAGCTAGTTATAAGATTGTGGTTAGGACTAGGTCTAGTGTTAGGGTTAGGTTTAACATTAGGGTCATGTTTAGAGCTAGAGATAGTATTAGGGTCAAAATTAAGGTCAGGGGTAGTGTTAGGGTTAGGGTTTGGACTCAAATTAGGGCTAAGGTTAGGGCTAGGTGTAGAGTTAGGTTTTGGTTTAGGTTAAACTTTAAAGTTAGGGCTATCTCGGTTTTGTTTTAGGGCTAGGGCATGGTTAGGGCTAGTTTTATGATTAGCATTAGGTTTAGGACTAGTGTAGTAATCCCAACTTTAAATCTAACTCCAAACCTAAGACTAGCACTAGAAATAAACCTATTCCTAAACCTGATCCTAACACTAGTCTTAGGTTTAGAGTTAGATTTAGAGTTAGGATTAGATCTAGGGTAAGGTCTAGGGCTAAGGATATGGCTAGCATAAGTTCTAGGTTTATAGCTAGGATTAGGGTTACGATAAAAATAAGGTTAGAACTAAGGACAGGGCTAGGGCGAGAGTGAGAGTTAGTCTTTGGATTAGGCTTAGTGTTTGGTTAGGTATAGAGCTTAATTAGGGCTAGGAATAGGGCTAGGTTTATGTTTATGTTTAGGCCTATGGTTAGTTTTTGGCTTAGGTTTAGGTTTAATGTAAATAATGTGTTAGACTTAGGTTTAGGCCTAGGACAAAGGTTAGAATTAGGGTTAGGGCTAGGGTTTCATTATAGTTATGATTAATGCTAGGTTAAGGGCTAGGATGAGGGCTAGGGTTTGTGTTAGGGTTAGGGCTAGGATTAGTGTTAGGGCGAATGTCAGTTCTAGGGTTATGGTTAGGGATAGTTTTAGGGTTAGGTTTATGGTTATGTTTAGTGTAAGGGTTAGATTTAGGGTAAGGGTCAAATTTAGAGCTAGGGGCATTTTTAGGGTCAGGGTCATGTTTAGCATTTTGTTTAGGTTAGGGTTTAGGGTTAGGGCTCAAGTTAGCATTAGGATTTGGGTTAGGGTAATGATAGGGTTAGGTATAGAGATCAGGTTTGGTTTAGCATAATGGATAGCGTTACGGTTGGGCATAGGTTTAGATTTAGGCCTATGGTTAGCATCATAATTAGGGCTATGTTTAGGGTAACTGTCGGGGTTAGAGCTAAGTTTAGGGCTAGGGTTATGGATAGGATTAGGGCTAGGGTTTCGGTTAGGGATAGGGCTAAGGTTTGTGTTAAGGTTAGGGCTAGGATTACAGCTAGGGCAAATGTCATGTCTATGGTTACATTAGGAATAGTTTTAGGGTTAGGTTTATGGCTAGGTCTAGTATAAGGGTTAGGTTTAGGGGTAGGGTCAGGGTTAGAGCTAGGTATATTATTATGGGACGGGTCAGAGTTAGGGTTTGGCTTAGGTTAAGTTTAGGATTAGGGCTCAAATTTGCATTCGTTTTAGGGTTGGGGTAATATAGGGTTAGGTTTAGGGTTCAGGTTAGGTTTAGGTTAATGAATAAGGTTAGGGTTAGCGATAAAGTTAGGGTTAGGTCTAGGGTTACCATTAGGTTATGGTTATGGTTAGGGTAATGGATAGGGTTAGAGCTAGTGATAAGACTAGTGTTATGGTTAGGATTCTGGCTAGGGTTAGGGTAAGGTTTAGGGCTAGGTTTTGGGTTAGGGTTAGGTTTAAAACTAGGGTTAATTCTCAAATAAGGGCTAGGTTTTGGGTTTGGTTAGGGCTAGAGTTAAGGCTATGGCTAATGTATGAACTAGTATTACAATTATTGCCAATATTAGGGTTATGGTTAGGGTGATGTTTAGAGCAAGGGTTATATTTAGGGTCAGTGTCAGAGTCAGGGTTAGTTTTAGTTTTATGTTTAGGACTCAAATTAAGGCTAAAATTATTGCTAGGTGTAGAGTTAGGTTTTGGTTTAGGTTAAGGGTTATGGTTAGGGCTATGGCTCAGTTTTGTTTTAGGGCTAGGGCTAGGGTTAAGGCTAGATTTTGGATTAGCGTCAGTGTTAGGGCTAGTGTTAGAGTGAAGTTTAGGTTTAGGATTAGGGTTAGATTTAGAGTGGGTTGATATAGAGTTAGGGCTCATGCTAGGGTTAGGGCTAGGGTTAGGGTTATGGTAAGGAATATGGTAAGACCTTGGGATACATCTAGGGTGAGAATTAGAGTTATTCTTAGGAGTAGGCTTAGGGTGAGGGTTAGGTTTAGGGCTAAATTAGGGATAGGATTAGGACTAGGGTTAGTGTTAGGGTTAAGCCTAGAGGTTGGGCTAGGGTTAGGGTTAGGCCTGGGGATAGGGTTAAGTTTAGAGGAATGGGTAGGGTTATAGCTTGGTTTAGGGCTAGAGAGTGTGTTAGAATTAGGATTATGGCTAGGATTATGGTTCAGTTTAGGATTAAGGGTAGGATTAGGGCAAAGATGAGGGGTCGGTTTTCTGATAGAGTTAGGGCTACGACTAGGGTTATGGTTAAGGATAGTTTTAGGGTTGGGTTATGGCTAGGTCTAGTGTAAGGGTTAGGTTTTTGTTAAAGGTCAGCTTTAGAGCTAGAATTATTATTTGTGTCACGGTCAGGGTCAGGGTTAGCGTTTGGTTTACATTAAGTTTAAGGGTTTAAGGCTCGAATTAGCATTAAGGTTAGGTTTAGAGTCAAGGTAATGAAAGGGTTTAATTTAGGTTTTAGTTAAGGTTTAAGGTAATGGATGGGTTAGGTTTCAGCGATTAGGTTAGGGTTAGCATTAGGGTTAGAGTTATGTTTAGTGTAATGGATAGTTTTAGAGCTAGGGTTAGGGCTAGGTTATGGTTTGGATTCAGTCTAGGATTAGGATTAGGTTTAGGGATAGGGTTTGGTTTAGGGTAAGTGTTAGGGTTAGGATAAGTGTTAGTTTAGGTTATGGTTAGGTTATGGTTTGGTTAGGATAACCATTAGTGTTTGAGCTAGGGTTAGGGCTAGTGCGAAGGTTAGGTGTAGGTTTTCTTCTAAGTTCAAGATTATGGTTAGAGTTAGGTTTAGTGTTAGAGATAGGGTTTTAATTAGGGTTAGGGTTAGGGTAATGGATAAGGTTACAGCTAAACTTTGGGCTAGGGTTAAGTTTAGGATTAGGGCTAGGGTTATGATTAGGATTTATGATAGATCTAGGGTTATGTTTAGTGTAGGGGTTAGGCTTTAAGCTAGGGTTAGGTCTAAGGAGAGGCTTAGGGTTAGAGTTAGATTAGGTTTAGAGTTAAGGTTAGGGTTAGGGCTAGGCTTAGGTTTATGCTTAGAGCTAAGTTTAGGCCTAGGATTAGCTCTAGGTTTTGTGTTAGGTTTAGGGCTATGGTTAGAACTATGGGTAATTTAAAACTAGGGTTATGTTTAGGGCTAGTTTTAGGTTTAGGGTTATGGCTAGTTCTAGTGTTAGGTCCAGGTTTTGAGTTAGTGTCAGGTTTAAAGCTAGTTTAAGTGTCAGGATCAGGGTCAGTGTTCAGGATAGGGTTAGGTTTAGGGTTACAGCCAGAATTAGGACTAGGGTTATGTCTAGGGATAGGGTAAGTGTTTGGTTTAGGTTAAGGGTTATTGTTAGGGCTAGTGCTAGGATTTTGTTTAGGTCTAGGGCTAGAGTTATAGCTATATTTAGGATTAGCTTTGGGTCTAGGACTAGTGTTAGGCTTAGGTATAAGTATAGGGTTACCGGTAGGTCTAGTGTTAGGTTTTCATTTAGGTTTAAGGTCAGGTTTAGACCTAGGGTTACTTTTAGGGTCAGACGAGGGTCAGGGTTAGGGTTAGAACTAGAATGAGGGCTAGGGTTAGGACTAGTAATACTGTTAGTGTTTAAGTTAGGCTAAGGATTAGGGTTAGGACTAGGGTTAGCATTTGGTTTATAGTTTGGCTTAGGGTAAGGGATAGGGTTAGAGCTAGGGTTAGGGCTCAGTTTAGGGTTAGGGTTAGGGCTAGTGTTAGGGTTAAGATTAGGGTTTAAGCTAGGGTTAGGACTAGAATTAGGGGTAGGATTTGTGTTAGGGTTAGGGCTAAGGTTAGGACAGTGAGTAATGTATGAACTAGGGTTACAATTAAGGCTAGTTTTAGGGTTACAGTTAAGACTAGGTCTAGTGTTATGGTTAATTTAAGTTAGAGTGATTATTAGAGCTAGTATTAGTGTTAGGGTCAGTGTCAGGGTCAGAATAATTTTTAGAGTTAGAGTTAGGGCTAGGTGTAAGGTTTGGGTTTGGTTTAGGTTAAGGATTTGGGTTAGGGATATAGCTTGGTTTTGTTTTATGGCTAGGGCCAGGGCTAGGGCAAGTTTTAGCATTAGCATTATGGTTAGGGGTAATGTTAGCATTTGGTTTGGCTTATGATTAAAGTTAAATTTAGAGTTAGGTTTAGATCTAGATTTAGGATAGGGCTTAATATAGAACTAGGGTTAGGGCTAGGGCAAGAGTTATAGTTAGTCTTAGGGCTAGGGTTAGGGTTAGGATAGAATTAAATTAGGGCTAGGATTAGCACTAGGCTTAGTGTTAGTATTAGGCCTAGGGTTAGGGTGGGAGTTAGAGTTAGGTTTAGGATTATGGTTAGGTTTATGGTAAGGGATGGGGTTATAGGTAGGTTTAGGGCTAGGGTGAGTGTTAGAATTAGGGTTAGGGCTCAGGTTATGGTTTGGGTTAGGATTAAGGCTAGGTTTAGGGCCAGGATTACAGTTAGGGCTAATTTCATGTCTAGGTTTATGGTTAAGGCAGTTTAAGGTTAGGTTTATGTTTACGCCTTGTGTAAGCATTAGGTTTAGAGTTAGGGTCAGGTTTAGAACTAAGGGTATTATTAGGGTCATGGTTATGATTAGTGTTTTGGATAGGTTAAGGTTTAAAGTTAAGACTCAAATTAGCATTAAGGTTAGAATCAGCATAATGATAGGGTTAGTTTTAGGTTTCATGTTAGATTTAGGGAAATGGATAGGGTGAAGTTTCGGGATAGGGTTAGGTTTAGGCCTAGGGTTAGCATTAGGGTTAGGGTTATGGTTAGGGTAAAAGATAGGGTTAGAACTAGGGTTACAGCTAGGGTTATGGTTGCAATTAGTGATAGGGTTAGAGTTAGATTTAGGGTTAAAGCTAGGTTTAGGGCTCAGAATAGGGCTAGGATTTGGGTTAACTTAGGGATAGGGTTAGGGTTATGGCTAATGTAAGTACTAGAGTAATGATTAGGGCTAATTTTAGTGTTAGGGGTTAGGACTAGGTTTAGTGTTAAGTTTAGGTTTAGGGTTAGGGTGATGTTTAGACCTAGGGTTAGTGTTAAGGTCAGAGTCAGGGTAAGGGTTAGTTTTAGGGTTCGGCTTAAGACTCAAATTATTGCTAGTGTTAGGACTAGGTGTAGGATTAGGGCTTGGTTTATGTTAAGGATTATGGTTAGGTCTATGGCCTGGTTTAGTTTTAGAGCTAGGGCTATGGTTAGGGCTAGTTTCATGATTAGCCTTAGGTTTAGGGCTACGGTTAGGTTTAGGCTTAGGCTTATTGTTAGGGTTAGATTTAGAGTTAGGTTTAGATCTAGGATTATGGCCAGGGATATGAATAGGGCTAGGGATAGACCTATGGTTCAGTCTAGGATTAGGTTTTCAGTAAAGTATAGGGTTAGAACTAGAGTTAGGGCTAGGGTGAGAGTTAGAGTTAGCCTTTGGGCTAGGGTTAGGGTTAGGGTTAGAGATAGGGCTAAATTAGGGCTAAGATTAGGGCTATGGTTAGTGTTTGGTTTAGGCCTAGGCATTGGAGTTGTAATTAAGGCTATGTTTAGGGCTAGGATAAGGACTAGGGTTTGTGCTAGGGTTAGGGCTAGGATTATGGCTAGGGCTAAAGTCAGGTCTAGGGTTATGGTTAGGGATAGTTTTAGGGTTAGATTTATGGCTAAGTCTAGTGTAAGGGTTAGGTATAGGGTAATAGGTTTAGAGCTAGGGGAATTATTAATGTCAGGGTAATTGTGGGCTTTGGTTTAGGTTTGAGTTTAGGGTTAGGGCTTGAATTAGCATTAGGGTTAGCATTAGGGTAATAATAAGGTTAGGTTTAGGGTTAAGGTTAGATTTATGGTCATTGACAGTTTGGGGGATAGTGATAGGGTTAGGGTTAGGCCTAGGGTCACATTAGCGTAAAGGTAATGTTTAGGGTAATGGATACAGTTAGAGTTAAGGTTATGGCTAGGGTTATGGTTAGGATTAGGTCTTGATTTAGACTTAGGGTGAGGGTTGGAACTAGAGTTAGATTTAGAGTTATGTTTAGTGTAAGGGTTAGGTTCTGAACCATGGTTAGGGCTAGGCTGGGAGTTAGCTTCATGGTTAGGTCTAGGGATAGGATTACCATAGGTTTTGGGTTATAGTTAGGGTTAGATTTAGACCTAGGATTAGTTGTAGGGTCAGTATAAGGGTCAGGGTTATGGTTAGAATTTGGGATAGGGTTAGAGCTAGAGTGAGAGCTAGAGTTAGGGCTATTAATAGAGTTAGGGTTTTGGTTAGCCTAAGGATTATGGATAGGTGTAGGGTTACCCTTAGGTTTAGGGGCTTGCTTAGGGTAAGGGATTGGTTGAGAGCTAGGTTTAGGGCTATGGTTAGGGTTAGAGTTAGGGTTAAATCTAGATTTAGGGCTCAGATTAGGGGTAGTGTTTGTGTTAGGGTTAGGGATAGGATTAGGACCACGGCTAACGTAAAAACTAGGGTTAAATTTAGGTTAGTTTTAGTGTTTTGGTTAGGTTTAGTGTTAGGGTTAGGGTTAAGTTTAGGGTGATATTTATAGCTAGGGTTTGTGTTAGGATAAGAGTCAGGTCAGGGTTCATTTTAGGGTTAGAGAAAGGACTCACATTATTGTTAGGGTTATTAGCATTCGGTTTAAGGTAAGGGCAGTGTTTAGAGCTAGGTTGAGTGTTAGGATATGAGTCAGGGTCAGTGTTAGTTTTTAAAGTTAGTGTTAGAACTCAAATTAGGGCTAGGGATAAGTCCAGGTTTAGTGTTAGTGTTTGGTTTAAGTTAATGTTTAGGGCTATTGCTTGGTTTTTGTTTAATCGTAGGGTTAGGTTTAGGGCTAGTGTAAGTGTTAAGCTTAGGCTTAGGGTTTGGTTAGATTTGGAGTTAGGGTTAGATCTAGGGTTAGGGCTGGGACTAAGGATAGGGCAAGTGTTAGGGCTAGGATTAGGGTTATGGTAAGGGATAGGGTTAGAACTAGGGATAGGTATAGTAAGAGAGTTAGAGTGAGTCTTAGGGCTAGTGTTAGTGTTAGGGTTAGAGATAGGGCTAAATTAGTGCTAGGATTAGAGCTAGGTTTATTGTTTGGCTTAAGCCTAGAGTTAGGGTTATGGTTAGGTTTAAGTTTTGGGTAAGAGGTGGCATTATAGCTAGGCATAGAGGTAGGGTGAGGGTTACAATTTGGGTTAGGGTTAGGGTTATGATTAAAGCTAGTTTTAGGGTTAGGATGATGGCTAGGGCTAATTTCAGGTCCAGAATTATGGTTAAAGTTAGTTTTAGGGTTAGGATTATGGCTACGTCTAGGGTAAGGGTTAGGTGTAGGGTTATATTCAAGTTTAGAGCTAGGGGTTTTATTAGGGTCAAGATCAGGATTAGGGTTTGGGATAGATTAAGGTTTCAAGTTTGGGCTTGAATTGGTGGTAGTGTTAGAGTTAGGGTAATGATAGGGTTATGTTTAGGTTCAGGTTAGGTTCAGGGTAATAAATTGGGTTAAGATTAGGGTTCAGGCTTAGGGTTAACATTAGGGTTATGGTTTTGGTTATGGTAGTAGATAGAGTTAGAGATCGGTTTAGGGCTAGGTTTATGGTTACAAATAGGGCTAGGGTTAAAGCTAGGATTAGGGCTAGGTTTTGGGTCAATTTAGGGATAGGGTTAGGGTTAGGGATAAAGTAAGTACTAGGGTGATGTTTAGGGCCAGTTTTAGGGTTTTAGGGCTAGAGTTAGTGTTAGGGTTAGGTTTAGAGTTAGAATGATGTAGCTAGTAGTGTTAGAGTCAGTGTCAGGTTCAGGGTTGGTTTAAGGGTTCGGCTTACAACTCATATTAGGGCTAGGTTTAAGGTCAGGGTTTGATTTAGGTTAAGGGTTAGTGTTATAGATATAGCTAGGTTTTGTTTTAGGGCTAGGGCTAGGGTTAGGGCTAGTTTTAGGATTAGTGTTATGGTTTGGTCTAGTATTAGGGTTTGGCTTAGTCTTCAGGTTAGGGCTCAATTTAGAGTAAAGTTTTTCTAAGGTTAGTGCTAGGTCAAAGGATAGGGCAAGGGTTAGGGATAGGGTTAGGGTTACGGTAAGGAATAGGGTTAGAATGAGTGAAAGGTCTAATGTGAGAGTTAGAGATAGTCTTAGGACTAGTGTTAGGGATAGGGCTAAATTAAGGCTAAGATTAGGGCTACGGTTAGTGTCAATGTTAGGCATAGAGTTTGGGTTAGGATTGTAATTAAGGCTATGTTTAGGGCTAGAATAAGGGCTAGGGTTTGTGTTAGGGTTAGGGTTAGAATTATGGCTAGGGCTAATGTCAGGTCTAGGGTTACAGTTAGGGATAGTTTTAGGGAAATGTTTATGGCTAGGTCTATTTTAAGGGTTAGGTATAGGGTAAGATCTGGTTAGGTTTAGAGCTAGGGGAATGATTAGGACCAGGGCCAGTCTTAGGGCTTGGTTTAGGTTTGAGTTTAGGGTTACAGCTCAAATTAGAGTTAGGTTTAGGGTTAGGGTAAAGATAGGGTTATGTTTAGGGCAGTTTAGGTTTAGGGTAATTGATAGTTTTGGGGATAGTGATAGGGTTAGGGTTAGTCTTAGGATTAGCATTAGGATAAGGGTTATGTTTGGGTAATGGATACAGATAGAGTTAAGGTTAGGGCTAGGGTTATGGTTAGGGTTAGGTCTTGGGTTAGGGTTAAGGTGAGGGTTAGGATTAAGGCTAGGGCTAATGTCAAGTCTATCATTACAGTTAAGGGTAGTTGTAGGGTTTGGTTTTGAATAGGTCTACTGTAAGTGTTAGGTTTTGGGTAAAGGTCAGGTTTAGAACTGGGTGTATTATTATGGTAAGGGTCAGGAGTAGGGATTGGGTTTGGTTAAGGTTTAGGTTTAAGGCTCAAATTAGCATTAGGTTTAGAGTAATGGATATGGTTAGGTTTAGGGTTCAGGTTAGGTTTAGGGTGTTGAATAGCCTTAGGGATAGCTATACAGTTAGATTTAGTCGTATTGTTAGCATTTGGGTTAGGCTTAAGTTTAGGGTAAATGATAGGTTTTCAGCTAGGGTTAGGGCTATGTTTATGGTTAGGATTAGGGCTAGTGTTAGGGTTAGGTTTAGGGTTATGGTTAGGCCTAGGGTTAGGGTTAAGTTTAGGGTAAGTGTTATGTTTGGAGCTAGATTTAGGGTTAGGGCAAGGGTTAGGGTTAGAGTAGGTCTAAGGTAAATGTTAGAGTTAGGGGTACGTTTAGCATTAATGTTAGGGTTAAAGTTATAGTAATGGATAGAGTTAGAGCTAGGCTTTGTCCAATGGTTACAGTTAAAATTAGGGTTAAAGTTAGGTTTAGGGATAGGGCTATGTTAATGTTTAGGGTTAGGATTAGGGCTCAGTTTAGAGGTAGTGTTAGAGTTAGAGTTACTTTATTCAAATTTCTTTGATACAATCCAGGATTCATCTTTAACTAACCTTACTCTATTTCCCAGATTTAGGCCTTTTGGATCAATGGTTTGGTGTCCGGAACAGTTAATATTTTCATTTTACTTTATTTTGACCTATACGAGTAAAAGTAAATGGACCTGGAAATCAAATAGGGTTTATGCTAGCTGCTTGAAACTGCACACACACCCTCAATTCTTTATGGAGACACTCTGGTATGTTCATTGTGAGTGTAGGCCTAAGCTGAAGCACGCAAAAACAACTTTATCTGAGAGCCCTTTAGGAGAAAGCAGGGAATATGCATGCACTGAAGCTCCTACCATAATTATTTTGTCAGATTTGTTTGATAATGAGCAAGATTCATTATTTAGCTTGCCCCACAAAGCTCTCCAAGTGTTGGACTTCTAGGATAAATGGTTCTCTAATCAGGTTAGGGTTAGTGTTAGGTTTGGGGTTAGGGCTAGTGTTAGATGTAGTGTTAGGGTGAGAGTAAGTTTTGTACAAATTTCTTTGATACTTGGAAGGAGTGATCTTTTACCTATCCTTAATATGCTCCTCAGGTTTGGGCCTTCTCATTTCAATGGTTCGCTAACAGGGACACTCTGTATTTTAAGGTTTCACTTCATATTGACCTATATAGGTAAATGAAAATGGAGGTTGAAATCAAACCGGGTTGGTGCTAGCTGCTTGAAACTTCAAACACTGTATCAGTTCTCTGTGGGAACTCTCTGGTATGTTCCTATGGGTAAATGGAAATTGAGTTGGAAATCAAACAGGCAGCCCTTCCCCTAAAACTTACCCTAAACCTAACCATAAAATGGCCCTAATCCTAGGTCTAAGCCTAACACTAATACTAGACCTATTCCTAGCCCTAATTTAGCCTGAACCCTAACCCAAACTCTACCCTAAGACTAACTCTAAATCTTGCCATAACCCTATTCCTAGTTTTAGCCCTATCCTTTACCATAACCCAAACACTAGCCCTAATCTTAGATCTAACACTAGCCATAGCCCTAACCCTAGAATTAACCATAACTCTAAATCTACTCCTAAACCTAAACTCACCCTATCAGTAGCAATAACACTAACACTAATCATAAAACTACCCTTAACTTTAGCTTTAGTCCTAAAACAAAACCAAGCCATAGGACTAAACCTAACCCTTAACCTAAACCAAAACCTAAACATACATGTAGCCCTAAGCCTACCCCTAATTTGAGTCCTATCCCTAACCATAAAAAATTGTGATTGTGACTCTGACCCTAGCACTAACCCTGGTTAAAAACAACACTCTAAGCCTAAAAATAATCCTAAAACTGGACTCATTCCTAAATGTAACCCCAAAACAAGCCCTAATCGTAACCTTAGTTCTTACATTAGCAGTATCCCTAAGAAGAGCCCTAACATAACCCAAAACCTAGCCCTAATCCAAGACCCAACCCTAGCTTTAACCCTAACTTGAACCCTAATCCTAGCCCTAAACCTTACCTTATACCTAACCCTAACTTTAATCCTTACACTAAATCTAAACCTAACCCTACACCTAGCCCTTACTTTAACAATAACCCTAGCTCTAACCCTAGCTCTAACCCTATCCATTACCCTAACCTTAACCCTAACCCTAATGCTAATCCTCAGCCTGACCCTACCACAATCCCTAAACCTAACCTATCCATTACCCCAATGGTAACTGGAACCTAAATCTAAAAATATCATTACCCAAACTGTAACCTAAACCCTAATGCTAACTCGAGCCCTCAACCTAACACTAAACCTAACCTTAACCATAACCCTAACCCGGACACTAACCCTAATACTAACACTAACTCTAAAAGTAACCCTAAACGTGACCCGAATGGTAACCCTACCATTAACACTAATCCTAACCCTAACATTAACACTAAGCCTAACAGTAAACATAACACTAAACCTAACCCTAACCTTACATGAACCCTAAACATAACCCTAAAAATAACCCTAGCTCTAACAAAACCATAAATTTATCCCTAACACTAACACTAACACTAGCCCTAACCCTAAACCTCAACCTAACCCTAAATCTAACACTAACCCTAAATCTATCTCTAAATCTAACCCTGACACTAAACCTAACACTAACTCTAATGCAAAAATTAACACTAACACTAACCCTAACATTAACCTTAATCCTACCCATAAACCTAACCTTATACTTACCTTGAACTTAACCTTAACACAAACCCTAACCCTAACCCTAACACTAACCCAAAGTCTAATCCAAAACCTACCATTAACCCTAACCCTAACCCTAAACCTCACCATAACACTAACTCTAACGCAAAATTTAACACTAACCCCAAACCTAACAATAACACTAACAATAGCCTAACACTAACCCTAATGCAAAACCTAACACTAACACTAACTCTAATCGTAACCCTATCCTACCCGTAAATGTAACCCTAAACCTAAACCTAAACCTAACCCTAAACCTAACCCTAACCATAACCATAATCCTAACCCTAACACTGACCCCAACCCTAACCCTAACCCAAACACAAACTTTAATCCTATCCCTAACTCAAACACTAAGGCTAACCTTAACATTAACCCTAAACCTAGCCCTAATGCTAACCCTAACACTAACCCTAACACAACCCTAACACTAACCTTAACCCTAACCCAAAATCTAACACAAACCCTAACCATAAACTTAACTCTAAATCTACTCCTAAGCCTAAACTCGCCCTATCAGTAGCAACACTAAACCTAACCCTAACTTTAACCCTAATGCTAATCCTAACTGTAATCCCTGCCCTAACATAAACCCTAACCATAACCATAACACTAAATCCAACCCTAACCATAACCCTAAACCTAACCCCCAAACTGACCCTAAATGTAAGACGAACACTAACCCAAACCATAATTCTAAACTAAACCTAATCTAACCCTAACCACAAACTAACTCTAACCCTAACCCTAACCCTAACAGTAACCCTAACAGTAAACCTAACCCTAACCCTAACCCTAACTCCAAACATAAACCTATCACTGACCCTAACTGTAAATGTAACCCTAAACCTAACATTAACCCTAACCATAACATTAACAATAACCCTAACAGAAACCATAACCCTTACCCTAACCCTAACCCTAACCTTAACTGTAACCCTAATCCTATTTGTAACCCTAAACCTAATGCTAAAACAAACCTTAACCCTTAACCTGAACCTAACTCTTAAAATAACCTTAACCCTTACCATAACCCTAACACTTACCCTAACACTAAGCCTAACCCTAACACTAACCCTAACCTTATCTCTAAACCTAACCCTGACAATAAACCTAACACTAACTCTGATGCAAAAATTAACACTAACACTAACCTTAACGCTAACCTTAACCCTAATTCTAACACTAACCCTAACCCTATTTCTAACCCTAACACTAACCTTAAACCTAACCCTTACCATTACTCTAACCGTAATCCAAATGCTAACAGTAACCCAAACTCTAACCCTAATACTAACACTAACACTAACACTAACCCTAAACCTATACCTAACCCTAATCCGAACTGTAACCCTAACCCTAATACTAACCCTACCCTAAAACCAACCCTAACACTAAGACTAAAGCTTACCCTAACCTAACCCTAACCTTATTCCTAACCTAACCTTAACACTAAACCTAAACTTAAACCTAAACCTAACCCTAACCCTAAACCTTACTCTAACCCTACCCCTAAACCAAGACCTAACTCTAAACCTATCACTAACCCTGACACTAACTCTAACACTAAACCTAAAACTTACCCTAACCCTAAACCTAACACTAAATCTAAACCTAACCCTACCACTAACCCTAACACTAACCCTAACCCTAACACTACACCTAACCAAACCCTAACCCTAACTCTAAACCTATAACAAACCCTAACACAAACCATAACCCTAAATACTAACCCAACCCTAATTCAAACATTACCAAATTCTAACCCTAACCCTAACACTAACCACAAAACTAAAGCCAAATCTAACCCTAACCCTAACACAAACTCTAATCCTAACCCTAATCCTAACCGTAACACTAACCATAACTGTAACCCTAATCCTGACACTAACCCTAAACCTATCCCTAAACCTAACACTATACCTAACACTAACCATAACCCTAACACAAACACAAATGCTATCACTAAACCTAACCCTATCCATATCACTAAAACTAACACTAGCAGGAACCCTAACCCTAATCCTAACACTAACCCTAACCCTATACCTATTACTAACAATAATATCCTTACCCAATCCCTAACCCTAACACTAATCCTAACACTAATCATAATACAAACTCTAACCATAACCCTAACACAAAACCCAATCAGAACCCCAATCCTAACCCTATCACTTACCTAAACCTAACCCTAAATCTACACTAACCCTAACCCTAAGACTAATCCTAAACCTAAACCTAAAATAAACCTAACTCTAACAATAATCCTAACCCTAAAACTAAACCTGTTTCTAACCCAAATCCTAACCCTATACCTAACACTAACCGTAAACCTACCCCTAAACCTAACACTACACCTAAACCTAACCCTAACCATAACACTAAACCTAACCCTAACACTAACCCTAACACGAACACAAACCATAACCCTAACCATAACAATAACTCTAACCCTAACCCTAACCCTAACCCTAACACAAACCTTAACCACAACCATAACCCTCACACTAATTAATCCTAACCGTAACCTAACCCTAAACCTAATCCTAACACTAACCCTAATCCTAACAATTACTCTATCACAAACTCTAAACCTAACCTTAATGCTAATCCTAATCCTAACTCTAACCCTAATCATAAATAAAACACTAAGCCCAACCCAAACCGTAACAGTAACCCAAACCCTAACCCTAACACTAAACTAACCTTAATCTGAATTGAAATCCTAAACCGAAAACTGACCATAACACAAACCTTAACCTTAACCCTAACACTAACACTAATCCTAACCCTAACCCTAACTAACCCTAAACCTAATCCTAACCCTAACACTAAAACTAACCCTAACCCTAACACTAACACTAATACTAAACCTAAACCTAATGCTAACACTTTCACTAACCCTAAACCTAACCCTAACTCTAACCCTAACCCTAACCCTAACACTCACCCTAACCCTAAAGTTAACACTAACTCTAACCCTAATCCTAACCTTTACACTATACCTATCCCGAACCCTAACACAAAACCTTACCCTAACCCTAACACTAACCCTAACCCAAAACCTAACCCTAACACTAACCCTAAACTTAAACTTCACCCTATCCATAACACTAACCCTAACCCTAACACAAACCCTCATGCTATCCATAATACCAACCCTAACCTAACCCTAACCCTAAACTTAACCTAAACCTTACCTTAACCCTAACCCTAACACTAAACTTGAAACTAACCTTAACCTAAATCTAACGATAATACTAACAATAAACTTAACCATAAACCTAACCCTAAATCTAACCCTAACACAAACCTCAACATTAACACTAACCCAAACCTAACCATACCCCAACACTAACCCTTATCTGAATCCTAACCATAACCGTAACCATAAACTGGAACCTAACTCTCACCCTAACACAAAACCTAATACTAACCCAAACAGTAACCCTAATCCTAACCCTAACTTTAACCCTAACCCTAACCCTAAACCTGACACTAATCCAAACCCTAACCCTAACCTTAACCCTAAACCTAACCCTAATCCGAATGCTAATACTAACCTTAAACCTCACCCTATCCCTAACCCTAATCCTAACACTAGAACTAAACCTAACACTAACCCTAAGAAAAGCATTAATCCTAACCCTAAACCTAACCCTAACCTTAAAATAAACATAACACTAACCCTAAACATATCCCTAACATGAACCCTAACCCTAGCTTTAAACATAACTTTAGCATGGACCTGAACTCTAGCCCTAAACTTAACCCTAACCTGAATCCTAACCGTAACCGTAACCATAATCCTAAACCTAACCCTTACCCTAACACAAACCTTAACACTAAGCATAAAAATAACCCCATACGTAACACTAACTCTATCCATAACCATAACCCAAACCTTCACACTTACCCTAACCCTAAACCTCACCCTAACCCTAACCCGAACCCTAAACCTAACCCTAACCCTAACATTAACCCTAACACTAACATTAACCATATCCCTAACACCAACACTAACACTAACACTAATCCTAACCATAACCCAAACACTGACCCTAACCCAAATCCTAACCCTGTCACTAACACTAACCTTAAACATAAACATAAACCTATCACTAACCCTAACCCTAACCCTAAAACTAAACGTAAACTTAACACTAACCCTAAAACTAACCCTCATACTAACACTAACCCTATCCCTAAATCTAAACCTAACACTAACCCTAAAATTAATACTAACTGTAACCATAACATTAACCCTGTACCTCAGCCTAACACTAACCCTAAATCTATCCCTAACTCTAACACTATCCATAACCCTAAACCTAACTTTAACTCAAACACTAAAACTAACCCTAACCCTAACACTAACCCTAAACCTAACACTCACCTAACTCTAACCCTAACACGAACCCTAACCTTAATTCTAACTCTAAGCCTAACACTATCCCTAATCCTAACACTAACCCTAAATCTATCCTTTACCATAACTCTAACACTAACCCTAACACTAGCCCTAACCCTAACCGTAACACTCATACTAACCTAACCCTAATCCGAACTGTAACCCTAACCCTAATACTAACCATTACCCTAACACAAACCCTAACAGTAAGAATAAAACTAACCCTAAACTAATCCTAACACTAACCCTCACCCTAAACCTATCCCAAACCCTAACACTAAACCTAAACTTAAACCTAAACCTAACCCTAACCCCCAACCTTACCCTAACCCTAACCCAAGCACTAACTCTAATCCTAATCATAACCCTAACACTAACCCTAATCCTAACAGTAACTCGAAAATTTACCCTCAACCTAAACCTAACCCTTACCCTAACACTAATTCTAAACTTACCCTAACTTTTACTCTAACACTAACCCTAACTCTAACCCTAATCCAAAACCTAACTTAAACCCTAACCCTAATCCTAATCCTAACACAAACTCTAACCCAAACCATAACCCTAAACCTAACCCAACCCTAATTCTAACTGTTACCTAACCCTAATCCTAAACCTAACCGTAACCCTAACACTAACCCTAAACCTATCCCTAACTCTAATTGTAACACTAAACGGAACCCTAACCCTAACAATAACCCTAAACCTAACACTAACCGTAAACCTAACAGTATACATAAACCTAACCATAACCCTAACACTAACACTAACCCTAACACTAAAACTAAACCTAACACTGACCCTAAACGTAACCATAACCATAACTCTAACCCAACCAATGACACTAATCCTAACCCTAACACGAACCCTAACACTAATCCTAACACTAACCTTAACCCTAACACTAACAGTAAACCTAATCTTAAACCTAACCCTATCACTAACCTAAAACATAACCCTAACAGGAAACCTAACCCGAACCCTAACCCTCATTGTCTCACTAACCTAACGCTAATCCTAAACCTACACTAACCCTAACCCTAAGACTAAACCTAACCCTAAAACTAACCATAACTCTAACACTAACACGAATCCTAACCTTAACACTAACCCTGTCACTAACCCAAACCCTAAACCTGAACCTAATACTAACCCTAACCCTAACCTTAACACTAACATTAAACCTAACCCTAAATGAAACACTAACCCTAACCCTGTCACAGTAACCCAAACCCTAATCCTAACACTAAACTTAACCCCAATCTTAACTGAAACCCTAAACCTAACCCTGACCCTAACACAAACCCTAACCCTAACCCTAACACTAACCCCAACCCTAACACTAACTCTAAACTAAACCTAAGCCTAACCAGAACCCTAACTCTAACCCTAACCCATACCCTAATACTAAAACTAACACTAACACTAAGCCTATCACCAAACTTAAACCTAACCCTAAGCCTTACCGTAACACTAAACCTAAAACTAACCCTAACCTAACACAAACACTAATCCTAACCCTAAAACTATCCCTAAACTTAACNTTACCCTAACTTTTACTCTAACACTAATCCTAACTCTAACCCTAATCCTAAACCTAATTTAAACCCTAACCCTAATCCTAATCCTAACACAATCTAACCCAAACCATAAACCTAAACCTAACCCAACACTAATTCTAACTGTTACCTAACCCTAATCCTAAACCTAACCCTAACCCTAACACTAACCCTAAACCTATCCATAACTCTAATTGTAACACTAAATGGAACCCTAACCCTAACACTAACCCTAAACCTAACAGTATATGTAAACCTAACCGTAACCCTAACACTAACACTAACCCCAACACTAAAACTAAACCTAACACTGACCCTAAACGTAATCCTAACCATAACTCTAACCCAACCAATGACACTAATCCTAACCCTAACACGAACCCTAACACTAATCCTAACACTAACCTTAACCCTAACACTAACAGTAAACCTAATCCTAATCCTAACCCTAACACTAACCTAAAACATAACCCTAACAGGAAACCTAACCCGAACCCTAACCCTCATTCTCTCACTAACCTAACCCTAATCCTAAACTTACACTAACCCTAACCCTAAGACTAAACCTAACCCTAATACTAACCATAACTCTAACACAAATCCTAACCTTAACAATAACCCTGTCACTAACCCAAGCCCTAAACCTGAACCTCATACTAACCCTAACACTAACACTAACATTAAAACTAACCCTAACCCTAAATGAAACAATAACCCTAACCCTGTCACAGTAACCCAAACCCTAATCCTAACACTAAACTTAACCCCAATCTTAACCGAAACCCTAAACCTAACCCTGACCCTAACACAAACCCTAACCCTAACCTGAACACTAACCCCAACCCTAACACTAACTCTAAACTAAACCTAAGCCTAACCAGGACCCTAACTCTAACCCTAACCCTTACCCTAATACTAAAACTAACACTAACACTAACCCTATCACCAACCTTAAACCTAACCCTAAGCCTTACCGTAACACTAAACCTAAACCTAACCCTAACCTAACACTAACCCTAATCCTAACCCTAAAACTATCACTAAACTTAACACTATCCCTAGCTCTAACCCTAACACTAACCCTAACACTAACCCTAACCTAACCGTAAACATAACCTTAACACCATCCCTAAACCTAACCCTACCAACAACCCTAAACCTAAGCCAAATTCTAAACCTAAACCTAACACTAAACCTAACCATTACCCTAATACTAACTCAAACACCAACCCTTACCCTAACTTTAACTGTAACTCTAACCCTAACCCTAACACTTACACAAACCCTAACCCTAATCTTAACACTAAAACTAACCCTAATCCTAATCCTAACTTTAACCCTAACTCTAACCCTAACCCTAACCCTAACTGTAACCCTAACCCTCAACCTAACTCCAATCCAAATGCTAATACTAACCCTAAACCTCAAGTTATCACTAACCCTAACCCTGAAACTAACACTAAACCTAACACTAACCCTACCCCAAACATTAAATTTAAGCCTAATCCTAACAGTAACACTAACCCTAACCCTAAACCTAAACCTAAACCTAAACCTAACACTAAACCTAAACATATCACTGACACTAACCCTAACACTAACAATAACTGTACCACTAACACGAACCCTAATCCTAACCCTAAACCTAACAGTAACCATAAACTCACCCTAAGCCTAACACTAACCCTAAACCTAATCCTAACTTTAACACTAAACCTAATCATAACCGTAATCCTAACACTAACACTAACCCTAACACTAACCCTAACCCTAACACTTTCACTAACCCTAAACCTAACCCTAATCCTAGCCATAACACTAACCCTAACACTAGCACTAACACTAATCCTAACCCTAAACCTATCTCTAATATTAAGACTATCAGTAACCCTAAACCTAACCCTATCCCTAACACTAACCCTAACCCCAACCCTCACCTAACCCTAACCCTAATTTAAACCTAACACTAACACTTTTACTAACCCTAAACATAACCCTATCCCTAACAATAACCCTAACCCCAACCCTCACCTAACCCTAACCCTAATTTAAACCTAACACTAACCCTAAACCTAACCCTATCCTGAATCCTAACCATAGCCATAACCCTTATCCTAAAAGAAACTGTAATACTAACCCTAAAACTAATCCTAAATTTAACCTTAACCCTAAACCTAACACTAACCCTAACCCTAACACTAACACTAACTCTATCTGTAACCGTAACTCTAACCCTAACAGATACCCTAACACTAACCTTAACCCTAACCCTAACACGAACTCTAATCCTAACCCTAACCCTAATACTAACCTTAACCCTGTCCCTAACACTACCACTAACCATAACACAAATTTTAACCCTAACCCGAACAATAACCCTAACCGCAACCCTAACCCTATCAATAACACTAACCCTAAACCATTCACTAACCCTAACCCTAACCTAACCTTACAGTAACATTAACCCTAACCCTAAACCTAACATTAAAGTTAACACTAACTCTAACACTAACACTTATCCTAACACTAAACTTATCCCTAACCCTAACCCTAACACTAACTCTAAACCTAACTTTCACCCTAACACTATCCATAAGCCTTACACTAACCCTATCCCAATCACCAGAACTAACCCTAACCCTAACTTTAACCCTAACAGTCACCCTAAACCTAACCCAAACACTAAACCTAACCTTAAACCTAAGCCTAACCCTAACTCTAAACCTTACACTAATCCTAACACTAACCTGAGCACTTACCCAAACCTTAACC
>NW_026006490.1:210244-215475 GCF_001458135.2 Marmota marmota marmota
CTAACCCTAACCCTAACCCTAACCCTAACCCAACCCTAACTCTATCATTAACCATAACCCTAACACTAAACCTAACACTAAACCTAACCCTAACCATAACAGTAACCCTAAGTCTAACCCTAATCCTAAACCTAACAATAACCCTAACCCTAATCCTCATGCTAACCCAAAACCTAACCCCAAACCTAACACTAACCCTTACCCTAAATGTAATACTAACCCTAAACCTAAATATAACACTAACCCAAACACTAATTTTAAACCTAACCCTAACCCTAACACTAACCCTAACCTAACCCTAACCCTAAACCTAAACCTAACACTAACACTAAACCTAAGCCTAAACCTAACCCTAACACTAAACCTAACACTAATCCTAACCGTAACCCTAACTCTAACACAAACTCTAATTTTAAACTTAAACCTAACCCTAACACTAACCCTAACACTAACCCTAAGGCTAACCCTAAACCTAACACTAACCCTAACCCTCACCCTAACTGTAATTCTAAACCAAACACTAACCCTTACCCTAAACCTAACACTAACCCTAAACCTAATTATAACCCTAACCCAAACACTAATGTTAAACCTAACTTTAACCCTAACACTAACCCTAACCTAACCCTAACCGTAAACATAAACCTAACACTAAACCTATCCCTAAACCTAACATGAACCCTAACCATAACCCTAACCCTACCCTAACCCTAAACCTAACCTAAACCTAATCCTAACACTAACCTGAACCCTAACACTAACCCATAACCATAACCTTAACCATAAACCTAAACATAACACTAACACAAATCCTAACCCTCACTCTATCACTAACCCTAAGCCTAACACTAAACCTACCTCTAACCCTAACCCAAACAGAAACCCTAACCCAAACCATAACCATAACCCTAACGTAAACCTAATGCTAAACTGTACCTAATGCTACCCTAATCCTAAACCTAACACTAATCATAACCCTAATACAAACCATAAATCTAACCATACCACTAAGGCAAACCCTCACCGAAAGACTATCCCTAAACCTAACAGTAACCCTAAAACCAAACCTATTCCTAATTCTAACAGAAATCCTAAACCTAACCCTAACTTTAACCCTAAAACTATACCTAACTCTAATTCAACCCTATCCCTAATACTAATGCTAATCCTCCTCCTAACAATAACCATAACCCTAATACTAAACCTAACACTCACCCTAGCCCTAACCCTAAACCTAACACTCACCCCAGCCCTAACTCTAAACCTAACACTAATCCTAGCCCTAACACTAACACTAAGCCTAAACCTAAGTATAACCCAACCAAAACACTAACGATAACCCTAAACCTAAACCTAACACTAACACAAACCCTAATCCTAAGGAAACTCTAAACCTAAACTTAACACTAACCCTAACCCTAAACCTAACACGGACCCTAACCCTAACCCTAACACTAACCTAACTCTAACCCTAACACTAATTTTAACCCTAACCCTAACCCTAACCTACCCTAATCTAACCCTAACTCTAACCCTAATCCTAACAGTAACTGTAACCCTAAACATAACCCTAACCATAACCCTACAACAAACACTAACCCTAACTGTACAAATAACCTTAACCCTAACACTAACACTAATTCTAACCCTAATTTTACACTAACACTATTTATAGCCATAACCCTAAACCTAACCCTTAATCTTAACCTAACGTTAGCCCTAGCACTAAATTTAACCTTAACCCTAACTCTAAACCTAACCCTAACCCACACTGTAACACAAACCGTAACTGTAAAATAACCCTAACCTTAAGTAAACTCAACCCTAACCCTAACCCAGCACTAACACTAAACCTAAACCTAACCCTATCACTAAACTTAACCCTAATTCTAACCCTAACATTAACCCTACCCTAAACCTAACCCTAACCGTAATACTTACCCTAACTCTAATCCTAAACCTATGACTAACACTAATCCTTATCCTAACCTTAACTCTGTCACGTACTCTAACTGAAACCATAACACCAACCCTAACACTATCCCTAACCCTAACCCTATCAGTATCCCTAGCCCTAAAACTATGCCTAACACTAACCTGAACCCTAACCCTAACTCTAACAAGAACTCTAATCCTAAACCTAACACTAACCATAACACTAACCCTAAACCAAACCTTAACCTAACCCTAACACTAACCCTAAACCTAACCCCATTCCTAACAGTAACACTAACACTAACTCTAACCCTAACCCTAACACAAACCCTAACCTAAAACATAACCCTGACCCTAATATAACCCAAGCCCTAACCCTTAACTAACCCTAACACTAAACCTTACACCAACCCTAACTCTGAACCTAACAATAACCCTAACACAAACCCAAACTCTAACTCTAACCCTAATGCGAAACCTCACCCTAACACTAACACTAAAGCTAACCCTAACCCTAACATTAACCCTAACCCTAACCCTAACACTATTCCTAACACTAACTCTAACACAAACCATAACACTAACACTAATCCTAACCCTAAACCTAATCCTAACCATAACCCTAATGATTACACTACCCCTAACCATAACCCTAACACACATCCATTCCCTAACCCTAACACTAACCCTAAATCTAACCCTAACCCTAAGAGTAACCCTAACCCTAACACTAAACTCAAGCCTTACCTTAACCATAACACTAACCCTAACATTAACCCAAATCCTTACCTAACACTAAATCTAAACCTAATTGTAACAGTAACCCAACCCTAAAACTAACACTAACCCTAAAGCCAACCATAACCCTCTCATTAACCCTAACCCTAACACTAACCCTAAACATAAACCTAACCCAAACCCTAACACTAATCCTAACCCTAACTAAAACCCTAACCTTAAAACTAACCATAACACTACCCGTAACCCTAAACTAACACTAAACCTAACTCTAAACCTAATTCTAAACATAAATATAACCCTAACCCTAAACTTAACACAAAACCTATTCATAACACTAACCCTAACACTAAACCTAACCTTAACCCCATCCATAATTCTAAACCTAACAATAACCCAACCCCTAAACCTAACCCTAACCCTTACCGTAATACTAACCCTAAACTAGTGTTACATAGCCGTAACACTAAACCTAAAACTAACTAAAAACAGAACCCTAACACTAAACCTAACACTAAACCTAACTGTAAACTTATCCTTAAACGTAACCCTAACCCTAACACTAACACTAACAATGACACTAACCCAAACCATAACCCTAACACTAAACCTAACCCCAACCCTAAACTTATCACTAAGGATAACCCTAAACCTAACACTAAACCTAACACTAACCCTAACGCTAACTGTAACCCTAATCCTAACAGTAACCCTAACCCTAACTCTAACTCTAACCCTAACTCTAACACAATCCCTAACCCTGACCGTAACCCTAACACACACCATAACTTGAACCCTAACACTAACCCTAACACTAACCTTAAGCATACACCTAATTCTAAAACGAACCCTAACTCTAACCCTAACCCTAACACTAACCCTAAACCTACCCCTAATCCTAACACTTACCCTAATACTAAACCTAACCCTAATCCACAACCTAACCCTAACCCTAAACCTAACACAAACCCTAACCTTAACCTAACCCTATCACTAACACTAGCCCTAACTCTAACCCTAACCCTAACACTAACCATAACATAAACCCTAACCCTAACACTAACACTAACCCAAACACTATCCTGACACTACCCCTAACACAAACCCTAACATTAACACTAATCCTAACCCTAACTCTTATCCTAACCATAACCCCAAAGATTACAGTAACCCTAATCCTAACATAAATCCTAACCCTAACCCTAACACTAACCCTAAGTCTAACCCTAACCCTAACATTAACCCTAACCCTAACACTAACCACAACCTTAACCTTAATGCTAACACTAACAATAACTTTACCCTAACCCTTACCTAATCCTAACCCTAAACCTAAACATAATAGAAACCTTAAACATAACCCTAACACTAACCCTCACCCCAACCATAACCCTCTCACTAATCCTAACAATAATACTAATCATAAGCCTAAACTTAACCCTAACCCTAACCATAACTATAACCCTATCCAAACCCTTACCCTAAAACTAACCCTAACACTACCTGTAACCCTAAAACTAATCTTAAACCTAACCCTAAACTTAACTCTAACCCTAATACTATCCGTAACTCTAAACCTAACCCTAACACTAAAACTAACCCTAACCTTAACCAGAAAAAAAAAACTCTAACCCTAACACTAAACTTAACCGTAACCCCAACCCTAACCCTAAACCTAATACTAACCCAAACCCTAAACCTATCTCTAACCCTTACCCAAACACTAACCCTAACCCTAACCCTAGACCTAACACTAAACCTTTCCCTAACCATTAACAGTACCCTAGCACTAAACCTAACACTAATTCTAATTCTAACTCTAACTCTAACCCTAACCATAGCCCTAAACCTAAGCATAGCCCTAACTCTATAACCCACACCATGACCCTAACCCTAACCTAAACCTAATCCTAACCGTAGCCCTAATTCCTGAACCCAATCCTATCCCTGTCATGAACAGTGACACTAACCCTAACACTAACACTAAACCTAACTCCAACCCTAACCCTATCACAAAGCCTAACCTGAACCTGAACCCTCAACCTAACACTATAACCCTAATCCTAACAGTAACCCTAACCCTAACTCTAACTCTAACCCTAACCCTAACACAATCCCTAACCCTAACCCTTAACACTAACCATAACACTAACCCAACACTAATCCTAACCCTAACTAACCCTAATCTTAACCATAACCCTAAACATAACCCTAACTCTAATCCTAACCCTAACACAATCCCTAACCCTGACTGTAACCCTAACACAAACCATGACCCAAACCCTAACAATAACCCTTACACTAACCTTATTCTGACATCTATTTCTAAAACTAACCCTAACCCTAACACTAAACCTAAACCTAAAAATAAACCTAACACTTACTCGAACACTAAAACTAACCCTTACACTACCTGTATCCATAAATCTAACCTTAATTCTATCTCTAACCATAACCCTAGACCTGATATTACTCCTAGCCCTAATCCTAGCCCTACCTGAAAACAAACCTTAGCTCTCATCCTAGCCCTAAAACCAGCATTAATCATAACCATAACC
>NW_026006491.1:0-4879 GCF_001458135.2 Marmota marmota marmota
CCAGTTTCTTAAACATTTTTGAATTTGAGTAACCGCCATGTAGGAACACTTTCAAATAGTCAGAACCAAATTTAGCAATCAGAAATTCTTAATTCTAGTAGTATATCAAATCTGTTTTCCATTGCCTGACCAGATTTTGTTGCCTTTTGAAAATCAATTGAGTGTGGCTTAAATTTAATATTTGTGAAGTCCTGTTGGATTCTTCAAATGAGCAAATATAAATTATAAAAGTTACTTCACATTTAGAAAGTACCTTGAAGATGAACAATGTGATGTAAGCACTAAGTGTAAAGTTTTATTTATTGAAGAATATGATGTTGAAGCCCATTTGCTGATGAATGCTTCTTAAATTTCATTTCACTGAGCTCCTTCCAGAAGTTCATTGGGGCATAGCCAAGTATTATTCAAGCACTACTGGAATCTTCTCTCCTCTTAGGAGGTTTTGTTTTCCTAAGTGCCAGATCCTAGGAATCCTGTGTTTTTTTCCTTCTTAATCATCAACATTATTATCATCTAAAAACTTATAGCCCCTTAAAATTTTATGTAAGGTTAGCTATATATACAGTATTGGTATTTTTTTTACCATAAAGAAATCAGCAGTCTTCCCCTCATACTTTATTAATTAAAAGTCATTCCAATATTTGAAATAATTATGAGAGTATTGAATTGGAGAGAAGCTAACATCCTCTCTTAATGGTAAATGATATGAATTATTACTACTAAATTACTATTAATGAAGGTTGTGAAAAAATGGTCAATTTTAGTTGAATTTCTCATATGTAGAGAGCAAAAAAAAATTTTTAAAGATATGACTAAATTCTTCTAGGCAGTCTCTTTTCATTTCACTCCCTCTTTAATATTAATGCATAGGGAAATAAACAAAACAGCCAGCAAACACAGGTAAGTCACTTCACCCTGAAAGTAACCTGGTGTCTCCCTTCATCCATTACATATACTTCTGGCATCTCCATCCATGCAGAATTACAATAAGCCTACCCATGATGTTACCATCTCCATGGAAGAACACCAGCGAAGTCTCCAGGGTAGCTGCATTGCCAAACAGGAGACATAAATGGCAGCACTGCTGAAGCAAAGCAGAAAGAGCAATGGTTGGCTGAGTTTACACAAAAGATGGGAGGGAAATGTTTCCTAGTAAATAAAGGAAAAGAACCCAATAGCTTTATCAGGTGCAGAAGCTCTTAGATTTTCTCTCTTCCAGCCCCTTCTCCTCTGCCTCTTTTTAGTAGTACCATGAAATCACAAGAGAACTGATGTTCCAATTCTCCCTCCTCCTCCTCCTCCTCCTCCTCCTCCTCCTCCTCCTCCTCCTCCTCCTCCTCCTCCTCCTCCTTCACCTCCTCCTCCTCCTCCCCCTTGTTCTTCTTTACTAAAGCTTTATAGTTATACATAGTAGTTGGGTTCATCCTGACAAACTCACACATGGATGGAATTCAATTTCCACTTTTCCCTCTTGTTCTACCTCCCCTCTCCCATTCTCCTTCTTCTACTCTAATGGACATTCTTTTGTTCATCTATTAATTTGTATTTGATTGGTTCTTACTGTCTATGCATAGAGGTGAAGTTCCCTGTAGTGTGTGTACACACACACACAACATGATTTTTAAAGAATTCATTCTGCATTACCTCCTCTTACCCATCCCTCCACTCTGCCTCTTGATCTGCTTTTTCTACACGACTGATCTTCCCTTTTATATTATCCTACGCTCCCCTTCCCCTTTCCTTTGTTTTACTCTAGCTTCCACATATGAAAGAAAACATTTGACCTCTGAGTTCGGCTAATTTCACTTACCATGATATTCTCCATTTCCATCCATTTACTGGTAAATGCCATAATTTCATTCATTTTTAAGTCTGAGTAGAACTCCATTTTTTTTGTGTGTGTATATATTACAATTTCTTAATCTATTGACAGGCATCAGTGTTGATTCCATAAATTAGCTATTGTGAATTGTGCTGCTATGAACATTGGGGTGGCTGTATCACTGCAGTATTCTGATTTTAGATCTTTTAGGAAAATGCCAATGAGTAGGACAACTGGGTCATTATAGTGATTTCATACATACACGTTTTAGGAATATCCTCTCTTGTTTCCAGTGTGCTTCTACTAGTCTGCAGTGCCACCAAAACGTAGACATGTACTTTTTCCCCCACAACCTTGCCAGCAGTTATTATTGTTTGTGTTCTTGATTGCCATTCTGACTGGAGTGAGATGAAATCTCAGTGTAGTTTTGATTTCCATTTCCCTGATGCTGGAGATGTTGGACATTTTTTTCATATATTTTTCGGCCATTTATGTTTCTTCTTTTGAGAGTTTCTGTTTAGTTCTTTTACTCACTTGTTAGTTTGGGATTTCAATTTTTTGATGTTTTTGTATATTCTGTTAATTCCCTATTGGAGGTGTAGCTGGTCAAGATTTTTTTCCCATTCTGTAGGCTCCCTCTTTACACTTTTAGTCATTTCCTTTACTTTAACATTCCATTTCTTACTGCTTGTGTGGGGTCACTACACCCGCTGACTTGTGGGTTTATGTTTCCCATCCAATTAGCCAGCTAAAATGGGAGTGTACATTGTTTTAAACAATCAAGTTGACATGAGTATCTCCCAAATTCATTTGACCTCAGAATGTTTTTCCCCCCAAAACACCATTAACATCTTGCTTCTGAAACTAGTCTTCCATAGAATGCACTTTAGGGAATGATGTTTTAAATAATCAAAAAAGTTTTGATTACAACGTATCATGTTAACAAGGAAGTCTGTGATATGTTTTTGGTTCCTTTCAAAAAGAGTTCAATTAAAAATTGCTTTATTTCTGAGAGCATTTCTCTTTTGTGGATCTAAAGTATATCTATGACCCTAACCATATCCAATAAATAAGGGGATGCTTATGTGTTGTGTCAAATAAACTTGCCTTTAAAACACAAAAACAGGAGGCAACAAAAACTCATGTAACAATCTTCTTTTTGCTAAATGATTCCAATTTTTCCTCCCAAGTATATGCTCAAATGGCCTCTGAGCCCTTCTTCACAGGGACCATGCCAGTCCTATTTATAAATCTTTTACATTTTAGAAGCTTGTGAAGTTTTATTATTTATCTGTATTTGTTGGACTTGCTGAAGAGGACTGTTTGTAATGAACTGCTTATTGCAAGGGCCTATAAAAGAAAAATCAGTTGAACTTGGCCTATGAACCCGAATAGGCATCCGGGGTGTAAATCTTTTTGCTCCATGACAGGACAGACAGAGACTAAATATCACTGATAAGAGTTTTTGGAGATTTAGAGATTAAAAACAAAGTGATCTTGTATATCTTTACTTGGGGAGAAGGAAAGATGCTTAGCATTTAGGAATGGTCTGGTACTGTCTAGTGGTCCTCAGTTTATTGCTGAGTTTCCTCACTGGTTAGAAACAACAGGAAGAGGAGAAAGTATCTCATGACTCATTTCTGGAAAACTAAAGATATTCAGAGATCAGCAGTGCTTTTCACAAAATTCACAAATAAGTTAATCAATAAAAGGAGCTATTTCAGAAGTTACACATAGGATAAGCATTTTATATTTTATCTCAGATAATGTGTGCTTAGATTCTTCACAATAGAATGTGGATAATAAGAATATACCATAACTCTTATGGATGATTGAGTGATAGCTATATTCTTGTTATCATTATTTATCAATGAAAAGTTAAAAATCATTTTCACAATTATAAGTATATATATTTTTTTCAGAATTTATGTTTGCCTCATGCTATATTTCTTAGTGTATTTTGGAATCATTTCATTTATGGAATATTTTCAAAAGGACATTTCCACATGTTGAATTATCAAGTAAGAGAGTACCTATTCCCAGAGGGTTCATTTTGGGTCCCAAGCCACTCTAATTCATTCTTCTAATCTGTACTGCTAAATATTGATATAAGGTTGAGAGCTTTGTTTTAGTGGAATAGAAGAAGAAATAATATTTTTTTAAATTTTCTCTGGTATTATTTCAATTTTGCTTTGATGTACTCATGAAATCTGCAAATTCAGGTTCAGGACACTCACTATCTTTTTGAAAAATGTCTTATCCAAACTAGTGTGAGGGCTGGAGATGTAGCTGTGTGGGAGATCACTTGTCTACTCTGTGCAAGGCCCTTGCTTCAATCTCTGTCACTACCAAAAATTAAAATAAAGCTAGAGTGATTCCTAGCAAAAGAAAGAATCATTTCTTGGTTATGTCCATAGTCTTCTGTAAAACACTGATTTAGCAGTATGGTACAAACATATGTAGATGGGGTTCCTATCAAGCAAAGTTTCTTTTACCATTGGTTTTGTTACAGTGATGGAGAAGAAAATTCATACAGACCACTAATGAATTTTGAAGTATTAATGTGCAAAGCTTCCCTGTGGCCCTGCCATTATCTCTACCACCCACGTAAGCAACAACTAACGTAGAATTAATCATACTGAAGTCCTGTATTCTGATAAGCATCCCCCATTCTATTTTATTTCTCTTGATGCTACAAATAATAAAAGTATTCTTAGTTGGGCTTTGCTTTTTTTTACAGAATCATAAGGTGAGTGCCTTATCATTACAATGGAACTTTATTCCAGTGATAAGTTCCAGCTTATTCAACTTCTTTTTTTTTAAAGAGAGAGAGAGAGAGAGAGAGAGAGAGAATTTTTTAATATTTATTTTTCAGCTTTCAGTGGACACAACATCTTTATTTTATTTTTATGTGGTGCTGAGGATCAAACCCTGCGCATGCCAGGCAAATGCGTTACCGCTTGAGCCACATCCCCAGCCCCTCTTTATTTTATTTTTTTGGGTATCAGGCATTAAACCAAGAGGTGCTTGACCACATCCCCAATCATTCATATATAT
>NW_026006492.1:0-4877 GCF_001458135.2 Marmota marmota marmota
AGTATATTCTTATGAATATTGATATTTCCCAATTCAAATATTCATTTTTTCACTAAAACCTTAACACAATCCAAAATTTTATATTGATCCTTATATTACTTCTATAAGAAAGGAAAATTTTACTTCAACCTTTATACACCAATAAGAATTTTAGAGTGTACTTTGACTTCTATTTTCAATTTTCAGTAATAAATTTACATACATATCACTATATCATTTATAGGGTATCTATTTCTAACTCCATATTTACAAAATGTCTAATCACATTATTTACAAAACACTCTCCCTTGTGTCAGGACATGTATCTTTTATGCTTTTTTTTTACATATTTTTACATGTCAGTCATGTGAATACAGATATTTTCCAGCATATTTGTCCATTCTATATCCTAATCCTAACTCAAACCAAAATTTATATTGCCTTTACATTATCTCTATATCTAAGTCAAATTTGACTTGAATCAAAATACACCAATATAAATTTTAAATTGTATTTTGACTTCCATTTTTAATTATCAAATTTAAATCTGCTTATATATTAATATATATCATTTATAGTATATATCCTCCAATCAACCTATATACAGGAAGTGTAGTCATATGACTGATATTTTACACTTCTCTGTGTCACAACATGTATATTTATATATGTTTTGTACATATTTGCATGTACATTCTTAGGACTATTGATATTTCCACATATACATGCTAATTTTTTAATCCTAACATTAACTCAAAACCAAAATTTCATACTAACCCTAACCTTACCTCTACATATTAACCAATTTTTATATAAATCCATGTACACCTATATCAATATTAAAGGGTATTTTTACTTCTAACTCAATTTTCAATATCTAATATACATATTTTATAACAATAAATCCTTTATAGTATATATCATTTCATTTCCCATATTTATAAAATATGTAAACACATGACTCACATTTTATTATTCCCTTTGTCAGAACATGTATGTATCTGTTTTCATACAGAATTTCACATGTACATTCTAATGAATATTCATATATCCTCATATGTATGTTAATTCTTTAACCCTAACTTAAAAACATTTTACATAAAAACTTACCTTACCTCAGTACTTAAACCAAATTTTATTTAAAATCTTGTATACCAATATGAAATTTTATGTGTATTTCACATATGTAATCATAATATGTATCAATATTAAATTTGCATTTATATTACTACCCATATTTTATGAGATATATTCTTGCATCGCCATATTTACAGAACTTTTAATCACTTGACTAACATTTGACTCTTTCCTGTGTCACAACCTGCATGCTTATATATGTTATTATACATATCACAACACATACATTTTTATGAATATTGATATTTCCTGAGCACCGCATTGGCCAGAACTCCAGTCCTCCCACAAGTTGAAGCCAGGAGGGCTCTGACAACTCCCTTGGTTGGCTCCAAACAGCAAAAGTTGTGCATGGACCCCAACCTCAAGCGCTACTGCAGGGGAGGGGGGGATGACACAACATTCCTGCACTGCCTCCTACACTCTGGCCCAGACAAGGAACCGGCACCCTACGCCACCTCCTGGGCAAGTTCTGCAGCGCCCCCTCCTGCAACACAAGCCATCCTCCCGGGAACTCTGCTTCCAGCTCACCCTCCCTGCACACCACATGGCCCCACCTCTATATTGTTGGGCACAGCCCTGCTGTCAACTCATAAGTGAATGCATGATGCGCACACGCACGAACGCAAGACGCGCGCACGCTCGACGCACGCACGCACGCACGTACGCACGTACGCACGCATGCACAGACGCACTGCGAACTACTTCTGCGCAGTGGGTTTCCTGAGGCCTAGAAGTTTCAGGCAGATGGTGGAGAAGCACGTGTCTTCAAGTAGCTGAGGACCTACCTTCCGAAGGCTGCCTGGCCTGCTCTGCTCCTTGCCAAGAAGCTTTGTCGCCCTCTGGGATGAAGTCCCTTCCGGCTTTCCACTTTGCGGTTCCTGGTGAGGATGTGAGGCTTCCCACAAAGGCAGCCTGGCGCTCACCACTGTGCTCCTGTTGGACATTGTGGATCCCGGCGGAGAGCCTCAGGTAGGGAGGGCACCAGTGTGTCCAGCAGTTTGTGGGGTGCAGCACTGGCTGGAGCGGCGTCATGGGACCAGAGCTGGGTAAGTAATGCATGGAGAAGAGGCAAAGTGTGTCTCTCTCCCTGTAAGGAGGTTCATGGATGCGCCGATCCTGCTGAGTCCTGTTTGGGATAGGAACCTTGCTGGATAGTTCTTAGGGAACAAGGAGCAGGGTGGGGTAGGAGGTGGGTGAGGTAGGAGCTCTGTGGGGTAGGAGCTGGGTGGGATAATGGAGGGGAGGGGATGCCCTGTGCTGTCCCTAAGAGGCAGTGACTGAAGGGGTGACCATGCTGAGGCTTGTGGGGGAAGGGTCCTGGCTGGAGATCTTAGGGGACCTGAGCTGGGTGGGGTAGTGTCTGGGGAGGAGGCTCACTGTGCCTGTTGCCACTAGGCATTCATTACCTGGTAACATTCCTGGGCAAAGCCCCACCCTCAACACAAAAGCGAGTGCATGAGGCACACAAGCTTGGGCGGGCATATTGCAAACTGTTTCTGTGCTTTGAGTTTCCAGGCATCCAGAAGTGACCAGTAGACAGTGGAGAAGCATGTTCCTCAAGTACCTGAGATCCTTCCTGCTGAACCTGGGAGCAGAGCTTAGGTATGGAGACCTCCAGTGTCCTCAGCAATGTGTGGCATATGGCCCTGGCTGGAGAGGTGTTGGGGGTCCAGACTGGATGGGGTAGGTGCTAGGTGTGGTAGTGTGTGAGGAGGGGGCACGCTGTTTCTGTAAAGTGGTGCCTGGAGAGGATGCTCATGCTGAGGCCTTTTGGGGGCACCGCCCTGGCTGAAGAGGCTTCAGGGGAACAGAGCTGGGTGAGGTAGTTGGTGGGGAGGGGACACACTGTGTTTGTACCTGTGAGGAGATGCCTGGAGGGGGCGCTCTTGCTGAGGCCTGTGGGTACAAGGCCCTCACTGAAGAGGTGTTAGGGCACAAGGAACTGGATGGGGTAGTACATGGGGAGGGTACTTGCTGTGCCTGTCGCTGCAATGCAATGCCTACAGTGGGTGCTTGTGCTGAGGCCTGTGGGGGTGCAGTCCTGGCTGGAGAGTTATTGGGAAACCAGAGCTGAATGGGGTGGAGCTTGGTGGGGTAGGAACTTTTGTGGGGAGAGGTGCACTGTGCCTGTTCTTGCTAGGGGGTAGCTGGAGGGGGCAGTCGTCCTGAGGCTTGTAGGGGCACAACCCTGGCTGGAGAGGTCTTAGGGGACAAGAGCTGGGTGAGGTAGTACCTTGGGAGGGCTGAACTGTTTCTATAACCGTGAGGTAGGGCCTGGGAACATCCCTGCACATAGCCCTGCCCTCGACACACATGTGCATGCAGTTTGCACACATTCACTGATTCATGCAGGGACTTATCCCAAACTGCGTCTGCACAGTGGATTTCTGGGCAGCCTAAAAGTATAATGCAGATTGTGGAGAAGCTGGGGCCTTCAAATCACAGAGATCCTTTCTACTGATGGCTGCCTGGGCTTCTCCAGTCTTGCCCCTAGACTATGTCACCCTCTGGGAAGGTGTCCTTGCCGTCCTTTCTCATTCATGGGTGAGGATGTTGGGCCTCCCACAGGGGCAGCATGGCCCTCATCACCACCTCCTGTTGGTCTTTGTGGACTTATGAGGACAGTCTCAGGTAGGGAGGACTCCAGTGTCCCCAGTGGTATGTGGCATATGGCCCTGGGAGGAGAGGTTTTAGAGGACCGGAGCTGGGTGGTGAAGGAGTTCGGTGGGTAATGTGTGGTGATGGGGCACACTGTGCCTGTCTCTGGGAGGCAGTTACTTGAGGGGGTGCTAATGCTGAGGCCTGGGGACGGGCGCAGCCCTGGCTGGAGAGGCATTGGGGACTGGAGCTGGATGAGTTAGAGCTGGGTGGGGTAGTGTGTGTGGAGGGGGCATGCTGTGCTGGCCCCTCTGAGGTGGTTCCTGGAGAGGAGCCTCTTTCTGAGGCCTGTGGGGGGTTGGACCCTTGCAGGAGAGGTGTCCTGGGACCAGAGGCTAGGTGGGGTAGTGTGTGGGGAGGGGGCACTCAGTGCCTGTGGCTGCAAGGTGATGACTGGGGCAGACACACGTCGTGAGGCCTCTGGGGGCTCATCCCTGGCTGGAGAGGTGCAGGGGGACTGGCAGCTAGGTGGGGTAGTGGGTGCCTGCTGTGAGGGAGTGCCTGGAGGGGGCACTAGTGCTAAGGCCTGTTGAGGTGGGGAAGTGGGGCATAGGAGTTAGTGTGCTGTTCCTGGGTGCTCTTGGCAGGAGCTGAGTGGGTGTGGCAGAGGTTGCAGGGCAGTGGGGCAGAGGCACTTGGGTGCTGTTCCTGGGTGCTCCTGGAGGCAGCTGAGTTTGTGTGGTGGAGGTTTTAGGGCCGGTACCTGGCTTCAGTAGTGGGACCTTGTTGGGGGAGTAAGTGTGAAGGGAAACTTTGGTTGGGGGCTGGCCTGAATGGGAGGATGTTAAAGGGAGAAAGCGGAACACCTGGTTTAAATGGGAGTACACATGTGTCATTTGTAAAGCTGTGTGTATGGTGTATCATTTTAAAAGCTGTGTTCTCAACTTTATCTGCCAGTGTTTTCTTTTGTTTGTCCCCCCAAAAGAGTAAATTGCAAGTTTTCAGTGTAAGTCTATTCTCTACATTCTGTACATATAATTTATATGTTTTTCTTGTACCTTATATTTTATTACAGTTAGGTGATTTGTAATGATTCATTGTTTATACATCAATGACTTTCATATTTTAAATCAATCATTTTTATGGAAACCATTTTTGTAAGT
>NW_026006493.1:0-4877 GCF_001458135.2 Marmota marmota marmota
TTTTTTTTTTTTTTTTTTGGCTGGGGGTTGAACCCGGGGGCCCTTAACCACTGAGCAACATCCACAGCCCTTTTTTATATTTTATTTAGAAACAGGGTCTTGCTACTCACTAAGTTGCTAAGGGCCTTGCTAAATTTCTCAAGCTGGCTTTGAACTTGCAATCCTTCTGCTTCAGCCTTCCAGCACACTGTTGACTCCTAAATGACCATACATGAAACCTAGAGGACTGGGAGAATTTTCTACCAGATCATAACTATAAAGTTGAATATATTTGATATCAGTTTTCAGACAACTCTTTAAAATTATCAAATTAAATTAAATATCATGGTCCCAGAAACAATAAATTTTTCTTCTTTGCATGGAAAACTTGAAGAAAAATGGGACTCATGGTATCAATATATATTTTACTCTAATGAAAAATCAAAAACATCTCCTTACTCAAGGATGAACAAAGAAAAGGGAAAAAAAAACTAACAAAGTCACAGAGAAATTAACATTTTCTATAAGATTTAGATGAAGAACATATCACTAAAACTATTTTTCTAAAGTGAATGAAGTGAATTTTTAAAAAACTCTGTTTGGGATCTTTGATAAATTCTTTATAAAATAATTATTACAGGCATAAAAATAGAAATAGCAAAATTAAAATTATACAGAAGTAAAAAAGTATAACCCTATGTTTAATATTATGTATAATCAGAAAAATTAAAATTTAAACAACAAAACCATGTTGATTTTATCCAATAAATTGGCACAATTTTAAGGATTAAGCATGCACATAAAGGGTATGGAGTAGCATAAACTCTTTCACATTATTGACTGAGATGTAAATAAATGAATAAAGCATTTAGGGGGATGCAAATTTAAAGAATCTATCAAATTTTGAGATGAAAATTAAAAAGCTTCTGCACAGGATGTGAAGAGAGAATCTATAGAATGGTAGAAAATCTCTGCTAATCTAGGATTAATATCTAGAATATATAATGAACTCAGAAAACTTTATACTAAAATAACCATAATTAACAAATGGGGAAATGAATTAAACATATATTTCTTAAAGAAAAAATACAAATGAACAACAAGCATCTGAAAAAAAAAAAAGCTCAACATCACTAGAAATTAGGGAAATGCAAATAAAAGCTACAATGAAATTTCATCTCACACCAATCAAAATGGCAGTCGTCAAGAATACAAATAATAATAAATGCTGTACAGGATGTGGCAAAAAAGTAACACTTTTATCCTGTTTGTAGAATTATAAATTTACACATTTCCACTATGGAAATCAGTATGGAATGCCTCAAAAGACTAGACCTGGAATCACCATAGAACACAGCTATACCACTTCTTATTTATCCTGAAGAATTAAAGCCATCATACTATAGTGATACATACATATCCATGTATATAGCAGCACAATTCACAATAGCCAAACTATGGAACCATCCTAGGTGCCCATCAACATATGAGTAGATAAAGAAAATGTGGTGTATATACACAAATGAGTTTTATTTGGATATAATAAAAAGGAAATTATGTTATTTTCAGGAAAATCGATGCAACCAGAGACCATTATGTTGAGCAATATAAGTCAAACTCAGAAGGTCAAGGATTGTTTGTTTTCTCTCATATGTGGAAGCTAGACAGAGAAAAGGAAAAGAAAGGTGCGGGAGAATTTCATGAAAATCAAAGGGAGATCATTAAAGGAAGGAACTAAGGGGTGGGACATAGGAGATGAAGGGGAAGTGTGGAGGAATGATATTGGCCAAATTATATTGTTATATTGTGTGGATGTAAGAATATACAACAGTGAAGCCCATCATTATGTACAAATACAATTCACCAATAAAAATGGGGGGGGAAATGAGATGAAAAATCATTATCAGCATTTTCACTTTAAGCTATCAATTTTACAAAAATACTCTACTGATAAAAGTGTTTTGGACTTTCGTCTCTGGACAACCCATTCTTTGAGAAAATATTGTTCCCCAGTTCATGCACAAATGCTTGGGGTATGAATGATGAACTTTCACATCTACCCAACAGTGGCAACTTCCCTACCAGAATAGTTTCATAAGGGGCTACGTGTTAAGCAGAATTCTTAGTAGATATCTAGGTTGAATAAACCTTAAATGCTATATTTGATTATTATTTCCTATAATTTGCATAGAAGAGCAAAGAGTTTCTTGTTTTGATTTATCAAAAGCCTACAAAACAACACATACACTTTAATACTACTTTTAGCTTTAAAAACATCTCCTAAGAAAATAATAAAACCAGTGCCAAGGATTTATGAATAAAGTCATCTATCTCAACATTATTTGCAACAGCATAATGGAAACAGACTACCTTTACACAAATAAGTAATTGCTAAATTATATATACTGCTTTGAAGTTATGAATCATATATATATGTGTGTGTGTGTGTGTGTGTGTGTGTGTGTGTGTGTGTGATTTTGAAGAACTATGAAGACAAAAATGTTCAAATGTATCTGTACATAAAAATAGAATTCAGTATTTTATTTAGTTATAATATATTTGGGCTTGGACTCCATAGCATCTTGTGTTTGCTTTAAGCATTCCAAAACTTCTAAGTTCTCAATAATGCTTATTCCCTCCTTTGATTTTCATTAAAAAAAATTATTAAAACAGTAAAAAATTATCCTGGTGTTTTTTTTTCCTATATTAGGGATTGAACCCAGGGGTACTTTACACAGAACTATATCCACAGCCCTTTTTTATTTTTCATTTTGAGACAAGGTCTCACTAATTTGCAGAGGTTGGCCTTGAATTTGTGATCTTCCTGACTTAGTCTCCTGAGTTTATGAGATTACAGGTTTTTATAACCATAGGTAGCTCCATCCTGGCATGCAACATCTCAAGGTAAGGCAGACACTAAAGAATAGATACTCTTACAAAAATTACATCCCATGGCATAGTATTCCAAAATTCCTTTAAATAATTAACCCCCTCTCCACAGAAATCTACCTATATAGAGCATCTGTGGTCATAAGACTCTTTCCCAAAGGGAAAGAATATAATTTATTTTATAATTTTTTCATTTCTTCCAGACATTTGTTGATCATGCCATTTGAGGCATAAAAGACCTCACATTGTAATGTTAACTTACCAGAAACACAAAACAATGTGATATTGATGTCAATTACAGAAATATTAAGATTAATAATAGCTAAATTATAGGAAAATGACTTTACAAACTTGGAATATGAATGAACTTCTTAAATAATATTTCAAAAAGGAGAAAACATCAAAGTTTTGACAGGTCTAATGCATCAAAAATTATAGATTTTTATTCAACAAAGAACATCATACACAATATTAATAAATGTATAGCAGACTAAGAAATTATATTTATACTATCCCTGGTAGACAGATGGTTAATTAATTATTTGGGTATTTAAAAAAACACCAATATTAAAAGGGCATAGGCAATAAACAGTTAATTCAACCTAGAGAATCCTAAAATGCTTAAACTAAATAAATAAAAGTGCAATCAAATCTCAGTAGCAATTAGAAAAATGCAAATTAAAATAGCACAGGGACCACTTATAGCCATCAGAGTTGGAAAAATCTGAAAGTCAGCTAATGCTAAATCTTGATAGAATGTGTTGAAATAGAAATCCTCATGTTCTGCAAGATGTATGCAGTGTTAGATATAATATGTAGAACATTTTGGAAGTACTTAGTTAAATTAAACATACACTCACCCCCTATCTAGAATGATGTTAAAATTTGTCATACAACCTGATACTTCATAAATATCCTATGATAATTGGGATAAATTGGGACTGTTCTGGATAAACCAGGAGACATTGTCACCAAATACATCACATCAATCGCATCCTAAATGTATCAAAAATTAGGGCAAGTGTCAATATAGAGACATGTGCTATGTTCATTATACTACATTGAAGGTATAATATGAAAGTTAAATGTTCCCTTTAGGGAAGGACAAAAAAATTAATTGAAGTTAGATATAGTGAAAAAAAATTACATTAGGTCACATTAAACATTATTGTTAAATGAAGCAATAAACCTTATATATTCTTCTGTGATACATGACTATTCAAACATATGCTACCTATGGGTTGGGTGTAGACTAGAAAGACAAAATGGTAGTATAAATTTAAGTAGAAGAAAAATGTGAATAAAAATTACAGAAAAGACTGGAGTAGAACTAATAAATATAATTAATCCAATTCAACATAAATAATTCTTAGAATTATAATATAAATATAACTAAGCCATGTACTCTGTCTATATAACTTTGCCAATCTGTGTCTAACCACGTGTAACATCAAAATTGATTATCTTTACAGCACTCTGTTAAGAATCATAACAGGTGTCTGGATGTTTGAGGAATCCTAGTTGCAATGTTAGTGTGGAAATCTTTTTGCTTCAAAGTCACCTCTTTGTATTTATTGGTAAATTGATTGAAGAGCACTTTTATTTCTAAGCTGCTTCAGACAAAAGAAAAACAAACAAACAAACAAAAATCCCAAAGGTAAAAAGTAATCCTAAAAGTATAAAATGTTTTGATTCATTGAGATTTTTGATCTTCTATCATCAGTAAAAATAATAAGTGAATAAGTTTTTACAAATTGATGCTTTGGATGGTAAACTTAGAGGAGAATGAAAGTTTAAATCAATGCTTATGAAAGACTAATTTTTAAAAAATAATTTAAAACTGTATCCACAAAAGTTACAAGCTATTGAGATTCCTTGTGGGCATTATGTGTATCTAATGAAAATAACAATTATTTTGGCATTGGATTGTCAACTTCAAAACTCCAGTTAAAGTGTCTCTCTCTCTCTCTCTCTCTCTCTCTCTCTCTCTCTCTCTCTCTCTCTCTCAC
>NW_026006494.1:0-4875 GCF_001458135.2 Marmota marmota marmota
CCCTCCCCCTCCTCCTCCCCCTCCTCCTTTTTCTTCTTCTGGTGGTGCTGAGGATTGGAACCCAGGGTCTTGTGCATGCTTGGCAAGTACTCTACCAACTGAGCTGTTTCCCCTTGATTCTGATTTTGTTATAAATTTACCTTGGTGAATTTTGTATTATCTTCAAGTCAATGAAGAACTTCTGGGTCTTTTACACAGTCCAACATATTCTCTTTTCTGCTTTGTTTTTTGATAGCTACAAGTTGATAGGCACACCTCCTATGTCTACAAAACATTGCTGAAAACAAATATTGAATCAGTGCCAAGAAATGGAACTTGTGTTGTTGATTTCTTACCATGATGTTTTCAATGTGAGAGTTAGAAAAGGCAATTTCATATATTTCAAATCCCTAAATGTTGTTTTAAATTTTTGAATGAAGAAAATATACTGAAAACTCCATTTGAATTAGAGTTGGGTTATGTTTGCTAGATTTTTGTTTGTTTAGTTTCTACATTGCTTTAAAGAGAGAAGATTTTGTTTGCAGTTGACTTTGGTGTAGTATAGTGTGTAGTATATCTCCTTTCTCCTTTGATTATTCCAATCAAAATAAAACAACACAAGAACAATGTTTATTTATTTATTTTTTAAAAATTTACTCTTGAAACTTGCTTTCAGCTGCTATCATGTCTCAGAGAATACTTAGGAAAAATTTATGTTACAATTTCATGGTTTTGTGCCAGAACCAGTTCTAGTCCATGAAGTGTCCCAGTGTTTTAAAAACATGTAGAAAGGACATGATGGTCTCTATTTTAGTTCTGTAGTAATGAACAGTGTACTTAGAGAACTCATGGAATAGGTAGAGGCTTTTGCTCCTGGAATAAGAGTTTTCCAACTCAGATAATATTTTGATATTATATTCTTTTTTCCACCATATTTGGAAAGTGAGGAAATGGCTTTAAAAATTGCCATCAAAAGAATAATAACTAAGCTAACCAGGGAGTTGCTATGTAGATTTTTTTGGATATGTTTTCTTTGCATTTAATACATGTAAACATTGATCAATGTTTACATGTATTGAATAAATGTTAAAACACAGTGTTAAACTGTGAAATAGAAGGGCATAACTTTATAGAAACATATAATTTTTTAGTTGCTATTTATTTATTTCTTGCCATCTTACATGTGGAAATATAATGTGAAAAGAGAGAGAGAAAGTGGAAAAGTGTCTAGTACAGTGCCTGGTATTAAGTGATTATTCTGTCAGTGGTAGACAAACATTTTATCTATTAATTGTGCATACTTTTAATAGTTAAAAAAGCACAACTCTATGTTACCTATTCCCTATCCTACCACAAATGTATACTTATACATATAAATACCTTTTGTGCTGGTATGTGTAATATATACATTTACCATTTGCTGAAAGAATGGAGTTCCACATCAAACTGTTCTCACTCAGACTTCTAAGATTAGAAGCAAAATAATTGGTCTCCTAGCATTTAATAATGATCAACAGGGGTAGTAGTAATATTTTAGATGTATAAAAGGAAAGCTTGATATAGATCCTAGATTTACCTGTAACCTCTATTTGTAAATTTTTGTTTTCTCTAACAGTAATGGCTTTAATCATATCCTTATATTTGAGTGACTATTCACGGCTACTCAGGACAGAGGTGATTTGATTTATCAAAGAGCTAATATAATGAGTGGGAAACAGGATGAAACAGTACACAGGCTGCTGTACCAGGACAACCAAAATCTTAGCCACCTGCACTGCCTCTCTCCCACCCACCCCTGTGCAGATTTGCACAATCTTAAGCAGTGACACAGTTGAATAGCCTTTCCCTGACTGCTATCAGTACTCTGCCCCCTGCCAAGTCCACTGTTACCCAGACCCCAGGAACACACGGTGTACTACTGCATCCGAACAAGACTCATTCAGCATTGCTCCAAATTATTTCACTCTTATTTAAAAGAAATAAAAGAGTGGGATTCACCTAAGAACCCTTCTTTCCATTTCTAGTTTCTGTTTGTGCTTGTTTCTTTGATTTCTATAAAGGGAAATAAAGCATAGAACAAATCAGTGCTTTGTGACCAAAGTCCTAGAGGCAGCCTACCAACATTTGATAAGAGACAACTGTGCAGGCTGGTTATTTGGTAGGTGATGAGGATCTGGGACTGTAAGGAAAAGTTTAGGAGACCCATAAGGCATAGTGATGATAGTTTTTATTTAAAGAAAGCTTCAAGGAAAAGGATTTCAACAGAGTCAGAAACTTGCCTGCTTAGCAACTCAGGAGGCTGAGGTAGGAGGATTTCAAGTTTAGGGGCAGCCTGGGAAACTTGGTGAGATTCTGTCTCAAGAAAATAAAAAGGGCTGGGAGATATAACTTAGAAGTAGAGCATCTCTAAAGGTTCAATCCTCAGTATGCCAAAAAACAAACAAACCAACAAAAAACCACTAAACAAACAACTTGGTGCTTGGATCAAATGTTGATGAGCCTTGGTCTTTAAAGATATATGAGGAAATCTGAAGCCATACTTTTGGGAGCAGGAATATCTGAAGACTTACCCATTTTCTCTAAGAAATAGGAGATCAGGCAATAGTAGATAGAGCACTAGAGGGAACCAGAAGTTGGCATGGATTTCTTAAAAACAATGTGACATCTGGGAGTGGAAGCTGTGTAGTATAAGCAATCTGTTGTAAGGAATAGCTTATACAATTTGATTCTTTGGAAGTTTATTGCCACATATCTTGCCCCTCGTTGTATGACTTGATAGCTTTATTATTCTTGGCTTCCAGCCTTGTCACTTTCGGGATCCCTAGAAAACCTCACCTTCATTCTGTTCCTTGGAAATAGAACAGAAATGGAAATTATTTTTATGTCATTCTGTCTTTCCCATTTTAAAAAAAATTCTAGAATACATGACTTCTCTCCTTTTTTTGTGTTTGTAAATTCCAGTCCATATATCAGTACTCATAGCAGTTGTCATTATCTCTGAGATACCTTCATGCCATCAGGGTATATTAGTTGTCTAGTCTTAGTGTTTTTGATAACTTTTATGTATTTCTATCATTATTCTGTAGTAGTGCAGAGTATCCTTTCATTTTGCTGGTCCCTTTTTCTAGAACACTGTGGTTATCTGTGTCGTTCTGCTATTCGCGTTGTTCTGGTTTCAATTGAGATGTTACCTCTTAAGGAAGTCATCCCTGGCCTACCTAATTTAAAACATACCATTGCTTAGCACTTTTTGTACTCTTTCTCTACTCTATTTTTCTTTTGTAACATTTCTTATTTCCTGATATTTTATTACATCTGATATTGACATCTTTATACTTACTTGTTTTTGTGTTCCCTTTCTCCTGATTGATTGAATTTAAGTTTCTTGAGAGCCAGGACTTAATTTTGTTCACTGCTATATCACCCTGCCTACAGCAGCGTGACATGTAGTAGTCACATAGCAAGTGTTTGTTAAATGATAGAAAGAATGAATATGTGTTCCCACACTAGTCATCAGCATCTGAATCTTCATGTATTCACTCAGTAAATGTATATTGAGAATGCATCCATAATTGAATATTAAATGCCAGTGGGCTCAGCTTCTGTCAGGGAAAAAAACATTCTTGTCCTTAAAAGAATTCATCCTAAAACAAAAATGAAGTCTGAAAAAGTAGAAAAGATAGATGTTCTCTTCAAGTAAGCTCTGAAACTCCAACTTTTTTGGTTTATAATTTTGATGTGGGTTTAGGATTTTGCTGGAAGAGACAAGAGGAAACAGTGAATAAGATCTATCTAAATATATGCACAAAATATTTGTAAAAAATTATTTGCTTAATAGTATCCTAGACTTTTTTTTTTTTTTGTCTGCCACATTTGGATTAGTTCCCTAGTCTCTGCGTTCTTAGTGATTTCTGAAGCTTTGTTTAGCTTGCTGTGCTATTTATATTTTTCCTGGGTATTTGATTAATATATCAAACCTCAGATCTTTTTAGTAACTTTCACTTTGACTTGTGGGTGTTCATTGATGAGTAAGCTCATCTGTAATTTTAATTATTTTGTTGTTTTAATTGGTTTCACAGTGATCTTATCTTGCCCATCGTAGACCCAAAACTGGTTTTAACCATTTTATAGTAATTCTCTCAAATTTATAGGAATTCTCTCAAACAGTTCAATAGTTTTTATAATAGGGAAATACGATAACATATATGAAGCAATTGGAGAATAATAAAAATTTTAGTGCCCAAGTGGAAAATGTATACTAGTGGTAATGACTATTTAGATACATGAAAAATTGTAAACTCTGTGTAAGCATTTATTGTATATTAAGGTTGAAAGGAACCCTAGAAACATTTGATCCAACCATCTTGCACAACTGAGCAGATTAGGCCAAAGATGTAATTGACTTGCCCAAGGTGAAAGGATTTCTTTGTGGTTGAGCTGAATTGTCCCCAGGTGTCCTTTGTAATACTATGGGTTACAAGAGTATGGGCTAGCAGGCACTTTGATACACAGTTTGTGGAATTATGATTGACTACATATATTCTGATTGGCACTCTAGTGCCATAGAGCAAAAATTCAAATGTATATACCTGTTTAGAAACAATTTCTAGAGAAAAAAAACAAATAATTGTGCCAAAATAAAAGTACAATATTATTCATCACTTTATATGTAATACAGGAGCAAACTGAAATGGAAAATGACTTACATTACTAAATCATAACTAATTTATAAAATAACTGAATTTAAAATGGTAGTTTCTCAGACGTTTATTATGTATTATTTTTAAGTCAGTGCACAGTAGATCTAAAGAGAAATATAAAAGTCATTTTGAAGAAGGAACATGCTTCAAGTGTGGTCTGCAGGCCTGCAACACTGTTGGGTGAACTCCCCCCCCC
>NW_026006495.1:0-4874 GCF_001458135.2 Marmota marmota marmota
AAGTCTATTGATGTGGTGAATAACATTTATTGATTTCTCTATATTGAACCAGACTTGCATCCCAGGGATGAATCCTACTTGATCATGGTGCACAATTTTTTTGATATGTTTTTGTATCTGATTTGCCAGAATTATATTGAGGATTTTTTGCATCTAGGTTCATTAGAGATATTGGTCTGTAGTTTTCTTTCTTTGAATTGTCTTTGTCTGGTTTCAGGATCAGGGTGATGTTGGCCTCATAGAATGAATTTGGAAGAGCTCCCTCTTTTTCTATTTCCTGAAATAACTTGAAAAGTATTGGTATTAATTCTTCTTTAAAGGTTTTGTAGAACTCCGCTCTATACCCATTTGGTCCAGGGCTTTTCTTGGTTGGTAGTCTTTTGATGGCTTCTTCTATTTCCTCCTTTGTTATTGGTCTGTTTAAATTTTGTGTATCTTCCTGACTCAATCTGGGCAAATCATACGACTTAAGAAATTTGTCAACATCTTCACTATCTTCTATTTTATTGGAATATAGGGTTTCAAAATAATTTCTAATTATCTTCTGTATTTCTGTAGTGTCTGTTGTGGTATAGCTTTTTTTGTCCCGTATGTTAGTAATTTGAGTTCTCTCTCTTCTGCTCTTCGTTAGCATGGCTAAGGGTCTATCAATCTTATTCCTTTCTTCAAAGAACCAACTTTTAGTTTTGTCAATTTTTTCAATAGTTTCTTTTGTTTCAATTTCGTTGATTTCCACTCTGATTTTAATTATTTCTTGCCTTCTGCTACATTTGCTGTTGTTTTGCTCTTCCTTTTCTAGGCTTTTGAGATGAAGTGTGAGCTCATTTATTTGTTGGTTTTTACTTTTTTTGAGGAATGAACTCTAGGCAATGAATTTCCCTCTTCAAACTGCTTTCATTGTGTCCCATAGATTCCAATATGTTGTGACTGTATTTTCATTTATCTCTAAGAATTTTTTTTATTTCCTCTTTTATGTCTTCTGTAACCCATTCAGTAACATAGTGTTTATTTTCCAGGTGATGCAGGATTTTTCCTTCCTTCTTTTATCATTGATTACCAGTTTCATTCTATTATGATTAGATAAAATGCATGGTATTATCTCCACACCTCTATATTTACTAAGGGTTGCCCAATGGCATAATGTATGGTCTATCTTTGAGAAGGATCCATGTGCTGCTGAGAAAAACGTATATCCACTTGATGATGGTTGATATATTCTATATACGTTGCTTAAGTCTAGGTTATAGATTGTGTTATTGAGTTCTATATTCAACTTTTGTTTGGTGGATCTGTCCAATGGTGAGAGAGGTGTGTTGAAGTCACCCATAATTATTGTGTTGTGGTCTATTTGATTCTTGAACTTGAGGAGAGTTTGTTTTATGAACGTTGCAGCACCATTATTTCGTGCATACATATTGATAATTGTTATGTCTTGTTGGTGAATGGTTCCTTTTAACAGTATATAGTGTCCTTCTTTATCCTTTTAGATTAACTTAGGTTTGAAGTTGATTTTATTCGATATGAGTATGGCCACTCCTGCTTGCTTCCGAGGACCATGTGAGTGGTATGATTTTTCCCAACCTTTCACCTTCAGCCTGTGTATGTCTTTTCCTATCATATGAGTCTCCTGAAGGCAGCATATTGTTGGATCTGTTTTTGTTTAATACAAGTAACTATCCTATGTTGCTTGATTGGTGAGTTTAAGCCATTAAAGTTTAGGGTTAATATTGATATATGGTTTGTACTTCCAGTCATCTTTCTTTCTTTCTTTCTTTCTTTCTTTCTTTCTTTCTTTCTTTCTTTCTTTTAATTTGGCTTGTTTTTCCTCTTTGATTATCACCCCCATTTACTGAGTTACCTCCCACTGTTAGTTTTGGGTGCTGTTTTTCATTTCCTCTTCTTGTACTGTTTTGCACAAAATGTTTTGCAGTGGTGGTTTTTTGGCTATGAATTCTTTTAACTTTTGTTTATCATGAAAATTGTAATTTCATTGTCAAACCTGAAGCTTAATTTTGCTAGATACAATATTCTTGGTTGGAATCCATTATTTTTCAGCATTTGAAATATGTTGTTCCAGTATCTTCTCGCTTTCAACGTCTGTGATGAAAAATCAGCCCTTAACCTAATTGGTTTACAACTGAATTTAATCTGCCTCCTTTCTCTTGTAGCTTTTAATATTCTCTCCTTGTTCTGTATGTTGTATATCTTCATAATAATGTGTCTTGGAGTTGGTCTATTATGGTTTTGTATGTTTGGGGTCCTGTAGGCTTCCAGGATTTGGCAATCCATTCCATATTTCATGTCTGGAAAGTTTTCTACAATTATTTCATTTAACATATTGCTCATTCCTTTGGTTTTGACCTCTAAACCTTCCTCTATTCCAATGACTCTTAAGTTTGGTTTTTTTATGACACCCCATATCTCTTGGATGTTTTGCTCATGGTTTCTTACAAGCCTTTCTGCATTGACTATACTCTTTTCGAGTTGATAAACTTTGTCTTCATTATCTGATGTTCTGACTTCTATTTGATCTAGTCTACTTGTAATATTCTCATTTGAGTTTTTGATTTGGTTTATGGTTTCCTGCATTTCTAGGATTACTGTTTGTTTGTTTTTTTAAATCTCTATCCCCTGGTAGAGTTGATTTTTTGCTTCTTGAATCTGTTTATGTAATTCATTTTCAAAGTATTCTTTCATTGTTTGTACTTGCTGTCTAATGACTTCTCTAAGGTTCCATTCCATCTGAGTCAGGTATGCCTTCAGTTCTTTCTCTGTCCATTTTTTTGATGCTTCTAGGTTCTCCTGTAAATTTAAGTTGCCCTGCATTGTTTGCAATCCTTTTTATCCCTTGTTTTTTCATGGTGTTCATGTTACTTTCCAACTACGTTTAACTGCTGTGCTTCTGTCTTCTCCTATGAATTTGTTTTGGTTTTGTATATCTCTGTGGTCTCTCCTTTGTGGTGGGAGAATATGTCTATTTCTGTTGGGCTTTATTGTAATTTAAAGCTGATTCATTCATTTCATAAAAGGCTTGCGGATTCTGTAGGCATATAGTGATCTGTTGTTTGGTCTTAGGACTTTATGTTTAGGTTGGGTGCTATGATGATATGAAGGTTAGTATGTCTTGGCAACTTGGAAGCTTTTTCTACTGAAGGCGGATATTAACAGGCTAAAGAATCTGGGTATTTGATAGTAGCTAGGTCTAAGGAGCCCTATAGACAACCTTGGAACATTCACCTATTTGCATTTAGAAAATTAAAGGTAATGATAGTCATACTGTGTGGGGTGTACATTAGGGGGAAGGGGAAGGATGAAGTCTTTAAAGAAAAAGAGGGAGAGAATAATAGGTAGAGAAGAGGAGAATGGAAAGAACAATAAAAATTGAAAAGGGAAAAAAGATAAAAAGATAAAGAAAAAGAAATGATAAATGAAGTCTTATAGTTCTATTTCCGTCTCTTCCAGTAGGTGGGGCTGTGCCCTCCGAGCCGAGTTTCTGCCCTCCCTGTGCCGCCAGCAAACCTTCTAAGGCAGCTCCTCTTCCACTACTGGTCATCTCTCCAATCCTGTTAGTCCAGAGCCGTTTATCTTCTCTGGCCCATTCACCACTTCCTGCTGCCAGCCAGCCAGGTCCTGCTCATCGGAGATGATCTCCACAGATCTAGTTACAGTTGCTGCTCCCCTGATCTAAAAGTAACTCTAAACCTAACCGGAATCATAACCATAACCCACACCCTAACCCTAACCCTAAAACTAACATAAAACCTAACCATGATCCTGAACCTAAACTAACCATAATGCAAACCCTAAACCAAAACCTACCCATAATTGTAACTCTAACCCTCACCTTAAACCTAATCCTAGCACAAAACCTAACCCTAACCCAAACCTTAACACAAACTCTAACCTTCAACCTGAAGCTAACACTAACCTCAAAACTATAACTAAACATAACCCTAACCCAAAACATAAAACTAAACCTAACTCTAACCCTAACCTTAACCCTAATCCTAACCTTAACACTAACACTTACCTTAAACATAACCCTAAACCTAACTCTAACCCTAAACCTGACAGTACTCGTAACCCTAACCATAATGCTAACCCTAACACAAACACTAACCCTAACCTAACCCTAAACCTAAAACAAACCCTAACCCTAAAACTAACTCTAAACCTAACACTAACACTAACCTAAAACTTACCTGAATCCTAACCTTAAAACTAAACTTTACCCTAACACTAACACTAACCCCAAACTTAACCGTAATCCATATTCTAAATCTCACATTTACACAAACCCACACTTTTACTCTAAAAGTAACCTAACCCTAACCTTAAACATAAACATAACCCGAATCTGAACCAAAATCAAAACCCTAAACCAAACACTAAACCTAACAAAAAACCTAACCCAAAACCTAACACAAACACTAACCCTAACACTAACCCTAAACTAAACCTTACACTAACGCTAAACCGAACCATCAATCTATCACTAACCCTAAACCTAATACTAACCCTAACCCTAACACTAAAACAACCCTAAATCTAAACCTAAAACTTACCGTAACCCTTACACTAATCCTAAACTTAACCCTAACCATATCCCTAACACTAAAACTTACCATAAACCTAACCCTAACCCTAACAATAACCCAAACCTTAACCCTAACCATAAAATTAACCCAAACCCAAACACAAATCCTAACCATAACCCTGACCGTAAATTAACCCTATTCCTAAACCTAACCCAAATCCTAACTGTAACCCTAACACTAACCTTAACACAACCCGTAATCCTAACCCTAAAATTAACCCTACACCTGACCCTAAACTTAACCCTAACCCTAACCCAAACCTAAAACCAATTGTAA
>NW_026006496.1:0-4874 GCF_001458135.2 Marmota marmota marmota
CTACTGCCTCAAAAGCAAAGAGTCCAGGCCGGTAATGTCTCCTCTGTGACATTGGCCTGAGGATGAGACAGAACCTCTGGGACAATTTCTCTTCCGGCCAGTATTGCCCTTTTCCCTGGAAGCAAGAGCACGGGTTGTAATAGTGTCACCTTTCAAATAAATCTTAGGAGTAATAGCCCTAAATCCCTATGGCACCTCTGGAGTTTCCACTGAAACAAAGCCGTTGGGCTGGAGGTGTAGCTCAGTGGTAGAGCACTTGCCTGGCATGCATGAGGCCCTGGGTTCAATACCCAGCACCACAAACACCCAGTGTTGTGACCACAGCCATATCTGATGGGTTTATCTTAGCCTTTGCAATTCTACTCAAGGTCTAGGTTCTTTCTTAAGGATCTTGTAGGTTCCTGGTTTAAATTAGTGGTCACATATGAATATGTTAATCTCCCACCAACACACCTAAGTATTCCAACCTATGCTTAGAGACCAACTTCCTCTTATATATAAAAAAATATCCTGTATACTCTCGGATCCTAATCCCTCATGTGGAGTCATCTCCTACAGTTTTGAGTGAATACCAGGTCTTTTCAGAATGTAATCTTACTCCAGTGTACAGCTATTTCTATTATCTACCTGTGTGTTAGCCAGCTTTTTGTCCCTCTGACCATAATACCTAACATAAATAATTTAAAGGAGGAAGATTTTATCTTGGCTCACGGTTTCAGCAGTTTTAGTTCATGGTTGGCAATCTCGATTGCTTTGGGCCTGAGATGAGGCAGAATATCATGGAGGAAGGGTGGAAGGGAAGAAAGCTGCTCAGCTCATGATATTGATGAAGCAGAGTAGCGGGTGGAGGGGGATAGAGTGAGGAAGGGGCTAGGGATAAGATATAGTCCCCAGGGCACACCCCCCACCGACCTAATTCCTCCAACCATGCTCTACCTGCCTGCAGTTTCACCACCTCCAAATTTGTTTGTTTGTTTGTTTGTTTGTTTTGGTGCTGAGGATTGAACCCAGGGCCTTGCGCATGCAAGGCAAGCACTCTACCAACTGAGCTATATCCCCAGTCCCTCAAATTATTAATCTATCAAATGGATTAATCCACTGAGAGGTCAGAGCCCTCACGATCCAATCACTTCCTAAAAGCCCACCTCTGGACATTGCTGAACCAAGCCCTCAGTGCATGAGCTTTTAGGGGACACTCCAGATCCAAACTATAACAATTTTTGTGTGACAATCCATTATATTCTCATCAGCACCATGTGGTAATCCTTGTTATTGGCCTTAGTATTATTTTATTATATGAGATAATCTTCCTCAATCAAGTCTTCCTGCATAAAGGCCAGACCTTATGTGTTTATGATTATATACTCTCTTTCCTTAGTACAAGATAGGACAAGATAAGTACTCTATTTCCCCATGTTCAATAATTCCCCTCAATCCTAGGTTCATTTATTATCCACATTTATTAAGCATGTACCATACTGCTCTTAGGACATCCCTTTCTCATGTCCCCCTTCTTTCTGTTAGAAGTCACCTCCCAAATTCTTCAAATAAATATTGCTATGAAGTTAATGATGCTCCTTCTTATCTGTACTCCCAAGGGGTCTAGACTGGCCTTGAAGGCCAAGCTGTGTGAAACATGGAAAGCTGCTTGTGCTTCCATGTGAAACAGAAACGAGCTGGGGGAAAGCCCAGCCTGGCCAGGGAACGTGCTGCCTGGGAGCAGGAGATCAGCAATGGCCTGGCCCTAACTTGGCTCTGACAGTTACTGTTCTTCTAGAACCAGGCATGCCAGATGTATGTCAACATTTACCATGAAATATATTTGGTGGGTGGAAAATATCCCTGTTTCTTCCATTGATGGATCCATCCTTCCAAAGTACTCCTGCCTGCCCCCCCACTGCATTCCTAGAAGAAAAAGGTCCACTGGCAGGTGTGAAGTAGTAGCCCCAAAGATCCACATTGTCACATCCAAAAAGTTCTTCTGATTCTGATGTTGGGTGACCACGATGGAGAACCACCACTATGATCTGGCCTTATCTCTCATACCTTCTCAACTCCAACAGTCCAATCAAAATCCCCTACATTAATGAATCTCAAACTTAAATAGCATCAAATCATTCAAGAGGGCTTGTTAAAAACACAGTTTACTGGGCCCTGACCCCCAGGGCTTTTGATTCTGTAGGTCTGGAGTGTCCTTGAGGATTTGCATTTCTAGCAAGTTCTCATGTGTTACTGATGCTGCTGGTCCAAACAAGGACCACACGTGGAGAATCAGTTCCAATATCCTGCTCTGTCTGCTCCTTGACTTCCTCTCTTCAGTGAACTTGTCCTTCTACCAACGTTATGGATTCTGATGCTCATCCCCCAAGCCTTGTCATTACCAATAATTATACCCTTCTGTAATATCCATGTTAAGCATCCTGCCCTCCAACTTCTACCTCATTCCTTTTATTGCCCAATTCCAAGCCCAATGGGACTCTACTGTACTAGATCTACCTGCTTTTCACTGTCCCCCCACCCCATCATTCTCTTTCTCTTAGCCCAGCTTAGGTTCCATGGCCCAGTATTATTTGGTTCCCTCAGACACCCTCAACCAATTCTCTTACCTCTTTTTCTTTTGTTATAATCTCCTAACAAAACTCTAACCCTGGTTAAGTCCACCACATGCATCTTGTGTCTCATTTAATTTAGTGAGTATTCATTCACTTCTGCCTGCTGCCGCCATTTCCTGGGCCAACCCATTTTTGTCCATCATTGTTTGGCTTTCTTTCCTGTGGGAGATTTGACACTCTGGATCTCATTCTCTCTCACTTCCTTAAGGACACTGTTCCACGAATCATCTCCTTCTGATCTCATCATTAATTCTTCCTATTGGTTCATTCCTGTCTGCACACCAATATATAATAATATTTACCATCTTTTAAAACAATCTTCTATTGGTCTTACTTCCCCTGCTACTTCTCCATTTCTCTGTTGTACTTTGTCACCCTCCTCTCCTCATTCTCACTTGAACCCTCACTGGCCAGATTTTTTTCCCATCTTTCTCTGGAAATCATTTTTTTGTCAAGGTCACTAGTGATTTTCCCATTGCCAAATCCAGTAGCCATTCTTCAGTCCCAACCTGTCATTCCCTCCATCTAGAAAAACTTTCTTCACTTGGCTTCTGCGATGCTGCTCACCCTTCTGGTTCCCCTACCTCACTGCTTGCTCCTTTTGGTGTTTCCTTTTCCTCTCTTTGCTCTCTAAGTTCAGAGTGCCCTGGTTCTTGGTCCTTAGATTCCTCTCTCCTCTGTCTGCACTCCCTTCCTAGGGGATCTCATCCACTCCCGTGCTGGTGACTCCCAAACTCGTATCTCCAACCTAGGAGATAGAAAGTTCTCCCCGAACTTCAAACTCATGTACCCAGTGGCTTACTGGACATCTCCAGTTGACAACTCATATTTGTAAGTTCAAAACCAAACTCCTGGTTCTTCTAACTGAGCAGGCCCAAACAGTTACTCCTTTATCAATGACATATCAGTAAATGGCTATTTCAGGCTTCCCTTTGGATTAGGCCCAAAACAAGAAGTCATCCTTGACTCCTTTCTCTCACACCATCCATACCACCTATTTACAAATCCCGTATGTTCTACTATCAGAGTATTCCCCAAATCTGACCCCTTCTCTCCATCTTTACCACATTACCTTGGTCCAAGTCATCATTATTTCTCACCTAAATAATTGCAACAGTCTCTTAAGTTCTTCCCATTTCTACTCTCTTCCCGCAATCTTTCAATATGTTCATCAAATTCTGTGATTCCTCTGTCCTGTTCCTCATACAGAGTACTCTAAACCCTTTATAAAGGCAAAGGAGGTCTCTTTGTCTTGCTCGGGCCTTTGCTCTTACTGTTCCCTCAGGCCCACCCTGGTTTCCAACTGTTTTGGAGGCCTCCTGTGACCTCCACCCCCATCTAACACACCTCTCATTGGCTCTTTCTAGCCCATTTCTTGCTGTATAGACTTTTACCTGAAGTTTTATGTGTTTAGATGCTCAATAAATACTTGTTGAATTAATCCGTTAATTGAAAAGCGTTTCAGTCTTCCCTCCCCAGTGGCTGCAGCCCTGTATGGGGAGATGTCCCCCGACTGCCTCTCTCTATTTTTCTAATAGCCTCCTGGTCACCACCTGGGCCCCTCCCCTCCCCAGAGCCTGCCAGACCCTTCTAATTGCTCCTGCTGCAGAGGGAGGGAGTTGGTCTCTAAAGAGAGAGAGGAGGGAGGGAGGAGCTCCATCTGGTGTCCAGGAAGGTAAGGGAGCAGCCTGGGGTCGGCTGTTCTCCTGCATCCTTGAGTCCACAATATGGGGAGGTTAGGGAGCCTTGGGGCCTGGCACCCTTGGAGTAGACTGGCTCTTGACTCTTCTCAATTCTGTTGTCAGAGGATGGGCCCAGAGGCCCCAACTTCTCTTGATTTGACCAACTTAGCAGGACCCAGCAACCAGCCTCCGGGCTGCAGCAGGCAGGGGGTGGGGGTGGCAGGGACAATGGGCAGCTCGGAGCCAGCGCTCCTTTTGCACCAGCCTGAAGTGATACAATGATACAAAGGGAGAGTCTTGTGCTCCCGGGAAGGGGGGTGGGCAGAGGCCTTTGTCCCGCTATTTTATACATTGCTGGTGGGTGGGGGGCTGGAGGGTGGGGGGGTGGTAAGCGGCTGTCAATATGGGGAGGAGTAGAAAGTGATGCAGAGGCCCTGGAAAGTTTTTGAATTTCAATCAGGTTGGCTTTGAAAGAGTTTGGCTTTTGTTGAAAGAAAGAGAAAGGTTAATGCTAACGTTGAGGGGGAGGGGGTGGCTTCTGGAGATAGAGTCCTGTTTGCAGGCGGTCAGCTGTGGGACA
>NW_026006497.1:0-4873 GCF_001458135.2 Marmota marmota marmota
ACATCAGGAACACAGAATCCCATGAGACCTGCCATCATAGAACTCCAGTTTCCAGCTTGGAATGCAGAGATCACCAGCCCTTAGTGAAAAACATAGCTCCCTGTCACTGCACATAAAGATCAGGATCCCTAAAGTGTTCTGCAATCATAGAATCCCATTTTCCCAATTCTCCATGTAGATTACTATAGCCCTTATAATCCTTCAATTACAGAAGACAAGTTAGTTCCCTGGCTTCCCAAATATGGCTAAGCAGACCTGAGCATTCTGCCATCTTAAAATACCATTAACATTCCCCTTTCATACAGTCAGCATCCCCATGAATACTGAAATCTAAAGTACCTGTCTTCCATGGCTCTCTAAGTAGAGTTCATCTGCCCTGGGAATTCTGACATCCAAAGAAATACTGTTCCCTGGCCCTCTTCCTAGAACCAAGAAGTGCTGCCTATCCAGGCATCTTAGAATCCCTTTCTCTTCTCCAGGAGCAAAGAAAATCTGTGAGTCCTGAAATCATGGAACACCAGTTCCTTGGGTCTTCCATGTGAATCTCAACATCTTGAGAATCCTGAAATCATAGACATCCAGTTTCTTCTCTCTCCAAAGATCCTCAGGATTGCAAAACTTGCCATCCTAGAACCCCATTCTCTGGCTCTCAATGCAGAGCCCAGCAACCCAGTGTATCTGGTAAGCATACAGACCAGCTCCCTGATGATCACACAGAGGTCAACAATACTGTGAGCACTGCCATCACAAAAGTCCACTTTACTGGCACTCCAGGGAGAGCCCAGCAGCACTGGGAATTCCTCCATCATTGACACCCATGTCCCTCTCTCCATATAAAAGTCAGCATCCCTATGAGTCTTACTAATATAGAACCTCATTCTCTGTTGTTTTACAAGTCTCTACTAGCCCAGTGTCACAATAGGCTCTAGATCCCTGATGTTTGCACAGAGCTCAGCAGCACTGCATATATCATATTATAGAAACCCAGATAGAAATCCTGGCACTCCAGATAGAGTCAAGTAACCCTGGAAGTCCTTCCATTACAGAAAGAACGGACACTGAATTTCAGAGGGGCTCAGAAGCACTGTCACTATAGAAACCTAGTTTCCTGGGTCACCGCAAGGAACCCAGCAAACTTGGGTGTTGTGTCATCATATATCCCCAATACAATATTCTGCTAAAACAATTTTCTGAAAATCCTAAACCATGGAAATAGGTTTCTTATTTTCAATTTTAAAGTTACTTTGATAGTTACTCAAAATTTTAACAAGAAACAAAGGAAAAAAACAACAAGAAGATTGGGTGCCTAGCCTCCCTGAGTGTCAGGCACACTGTCCCAGTGCATGGAGATGCATGTCCCTAGGCTAATCTCAGAAATGTGCACAAGGACGTGACTTCTGTCCTTCCTCAATCAAGGACCAGGAGTTTAAGTCCCATCAAGGACAACTCTGGCTTTGTAGTTTAGGATGAACTCAGAGGTGCTCTCAGCCACCAAGAGTCCCTCCAGCTAATTACAGCCCTGACCTCTAAGATGCAGGCTCCTCCAGAGCAGCACAGATCCCTCTGCATTAAGGATGTGACCACTGCCCATGTGGTCAGAGGGAGCTGTGGCTCTCCACCTGACCTTCACCTTAGGACTGAGGCGCCCAATCAGGGTTCCAAAGGCTTCGTGGTGGGCGCGTTCCATATCCGCAGAGGCAGGAGCATCCGTGTCCCGCTGCCCCGCGGTCCCCCCCACCCCCGCAAGCCGCCCCCCCCTTAGGGTTAGTATCACATCTCAGTGTCATAGGAACTTAATAACCTGTGTTTGCCAAGTACAAGTCCTCTTGTTACCGCTTTTGACCAGTGACGAGTCCTCGCTTCCCCAATGTTGAAGAATAACACCAGAGAAGCACGCTGAGGCAAGGTCAGAGTAGAAATTAGAAGTTTATTAAAGGACAGCAGAAAAGACTTCTCCCAGAGGAAGAAGGGGACCCAAGAGGTGGAATCCATGGAAGTGCGGTTGTCTCCCCTTTTTATAGTTCTTTCAGTGATGGAATGTAGGTGGGAAGGCCAGAGGGGTGGGACACAGGTGGGCCAAAGAAGTAAACTGGGCAGGAAGGACTTCATTAACATTTCTTTGGGATGGACTTTGGGCCTAGGGCTTTTCTCAGGACTTCATTAACATTCCATGAGTTGTCCTGTGTTTCCCGGAATTCATTCTCAACATGGCCTCCATTTTAGATCTTACTCGATATTAGACCCGATTTACCTAACTACACTGACTACCTAATTTTAAATCTGGCTTCACTCGCTAGTAACTTATTACCATGTGGTATTTTATAGAAGTTGACTATGCTACTATTCTCATTGTTAAAACAGAGAAATGAGTTTGAAAATTATTTAGAAGTGAGATAATTATGGAGGTCTGTGTTCTGTGTTAGTAATGATATGATACTTGGTTTCACATAACATCCCCTAAAGGCCTCCAGAGCAGCCTCCTGTTTTGTTTGGTAATTTTAGCAGGCCCACCCCATCCATGTGGCCCCCTGTCTTGCAGAATGATGCCAATGTGGTGAGTTTTCTAACACTCATCCTTGAACCTCTCCATGCCAAAGAGCACTTACCTAGTCCTATAGCCCTGTGCAGTCATAGTCACACCTTCCACCTGAACATCTTTAACAACCTCTTCAGCTTCAAGAGCTCAACCCTGAACTATTACTTTCTTGATTCCTCATTATGACAAATTTTTTACTCTCACTCTCCATTTGAAAATTATGTGGTTTTTCTTTTTTGCCACAAAATGTTACCAGGACTCTACTAAAGTAACTTGGAAATTTAAATCATATCTTTCTCCATTTAAAAACATGTGGTGAGGGGCTGGGGTTGTGGCTTAGTGGTAGAGTGCTTGCCTAGCATGCATGAGGCACTGGGTTTGATCCTAAGCACCACATAAAAATAAAATAAAGAAGTTGTGTCCACCTAAAATTAAAAAATATATAATAATAATAATAATAAAATATAAAAAATAAATAAAAACATGTGGTGAGCCAGTGCTATAGGGCATACATATAAGCCCAGCTACTTGGGAAGCTGAGGCTGGAGGAGTCCTGGAAAGTTCAAGGCCAACCTGGTCAACCTAGCCATCTCTTGTGTCTCAAAATAACAATATAATAAAGGGCAAGGAGAGATAGAGATCTTGCCTAGTGGCAGAGCACTTGCCAAACATGCAAGAGCTCCCAGGTTCAATCCCCAGTACTGCAAAAATAATAACATAAAAACAATATAGTGGGGGGCTCGGGATGTGGCTCAAGCAGTAATGCACTCACCTGGCATGCATGGGGCACTAGGTTCGATCATCAGCACCACATAAAAATAAAGATGTTGTGTCCACCGAAAACTAAAAAAAAAAATTTTTTCTAAATTCTCTCTCTCTCTCTTAAAGAAAAAAATAACAATATAGTGGACTGGGGTTGTAGCTTAGTGGTAGATTACTTGCTTTGCATGCATGAGGAACTGAGTTTGAATCTCAGCAGCACACAAAAATAAGTTAATAAATAAAGATATTGTGTCCATCTACAACTAAAAAAAAAAACCATAGTGATACGTTTTCCAATTCATAAAGCCTCTATAGATGTCAGCATAACTTACAGACATTTGGGGACTCAGTGGCCACCATAAGTGGGAGATCAATATGAAAACAATAGTTCCAAGGTCATCATCCACATATACACCTTGTATCTCAAACAAACTCAAAACATAACCCAAAGTATAATCCAGAAGCCCATATGGAAAGAGGCTCTTTCAGAGGGTCCATAAAATGAAAACTTTTCATGGTATAATACATTGTTTGCCTTTTTATTATCATCATTTCATATTTGAATAGCAGAATTTGACCAGAGACTACCAGACTTACATTAACCCAAGAAACTAAATGCAGAAGCAAATTTCAAGAATCTGGTATTTTATCATGCTAGACTTAAAATATTTGCAAAAGAGTGAAATAATACTGCTCTTCTCACTTTTTTGATTATTATTTATAACAAATTTATGTTAACTTGTAATGCATTTATAACTGTGTATGTGTGTGTGTGTTGTGGTACTGAGGTGTGAGCCCAGGGATGATGGCCACTGAGCTACATCCCCAGCCCTCTGTTTTATTTTGAAACAGGGTCTGGCTAAGTGTCCCAGGCTCTCCTCAAACTTTTGATTCACTTGCCTCAACTTCCCAAGTCCCTAGGATTTATGAATGTGTGCCAATGTGTAATTAATAAATTACTAATTGTGGTAAGCAGAATAATGGTCTTTCAAAGATATATACATGTTTCATCTGTGGAACCTTTCAATATGTTATCTTAAGTGACAAAAGGGATTTTGTAGATATGATTAAGAAACTTTTGCTGGGCTTGGTGGTGCACATCTGTAATCCCAGGGACCTGAGGTTGATCTTGGGAGCTAGACATCAAGAGATTGCTGCCTGGCATACCTTCATTTTAGCCCTGTGAAACTCATCTTAGACTTCTTACTACAGGAGCCTAGATAATAATTTTTTGTCATTTAAGTCACTATCTGTGGCAACTTCCTTGAGCAGCCATAGGGAATTGACACAATAACTCAAACTTTACTCAATTTTATTTTCTAAAACTATAAAAACTAATTGATGTCATCTTATGATGAAGGCTCTTCATGATGAATAATGTTTTTTTAAAAATGGGATTGTGCTCTGTTGCCCAGAATTTGTCCCAAATTCAAGACCTCTCAAGTGATCCTCCTGCCTCAGCCTGAAGCCAGATTTAAAGTTAGGTAGTCAGTGTAGTTAGGTAAATCGGGTCTAATATTGAGTAAGATCCAAAATGGAGGCCATATTAAGAATGAATTGGGGGGGGGGGGGGGA
>NW_026006498.1:0-976 GCF_001458135.2 Marmota marmota marmota
AAGGTATGGGATAGGGCTAGTGTTAGGATTAGGTTTAGTGTAAGGCTTAATGTTTCAGCTAAGCTTAGGGCTATTGGAAGAGTTAGTTTTTGGGTTAGGTCTAGGGTTACATTTATGTTTAAAGTTAGGTTTAGTGTTAGGGATAGGGTTATAATTAGGGTTAGCGTAAGAGTATCAATAGGGTTAGAGCTAAAGTTTGGGCTAGGATTAAAGTTAGGATTAGAGCTAGGATTAGGGTTAGGGTTTAGGATAAGGCTAGGGTTATGTTTACTGTAAGGGTTTTCCTTGAGCTAGGATTAGGTCTAAGGCAAGGGTTAGTGTTAGGGCTATTATTAGGGTTAGGGTTATGCATAAGACTAAGTATAGGCCTAGGATTAGGGCTAGGTTTTATGTTAGGTTTAGAGCTAGGGTTAGAACAATGGGTAATTTAAGAGCTAGGGTTATGTTTAGGGCTAGTATTAGGGTTAGGGTAATGGCTAGGTCTATTGTTAGGTCTAGATTTTGTGTTAGGGTCAGATTTTTAGCTAGGTGTAATGGTAGGGTAAGGTCAGTGTTCAGGGTAGGTTTAGGGTTAGGGTTATATCCATAATTAGGACTAGGTTTAGGTCTAGGTGTAGGGTTAGTGTTTGCTTTAGGTTTAGGGTTTTTAAGAGGGCTATGGTTAGGTTTTTGTTTAGGTCTAGGGCTAGAGTTATAGCTATTTTTAGGAGTAACTTTAGGTCTAGGGCTAGTGTTAGGGTTAAGTATAGATATACCATTACCAGTAGGGCTAGTGTTTGGGTCGGTTTAGGGATAGGGTCAGGTTTAGACCCAGGGTTAGTGTTAGGGTCAGAATAAGGGCCAGGGTTAGGATTAGAGCTAGAATGAGGGCTAGGATTAGAACTAGTAATATGCTTAGAGTTGAAGTTGGGCTAAGGATTAGGGTTAGTACTAGAGATAACATTTGGGTAAGGGTTTGGCTTTGGGAAAGGGAAAG
>NW_026006498.1:2576-20721 GCF_001458135.2 Marmota marmota marmota
GTTAGGGTTAGGGTTAGGGTTAGGGTTAGGGTTAGGGTTAGGGTTAGGGTTGGGGTTAGTGATAGGTCTAGGGTTAGGCCTAGGGTTAGCATTAGGGTAAGGTTTATGTTTAGGGTAATGAATACAGTTAGAGTTAATTTTAGGGCTAGGGTTATGGTTAGGATTAGGTCTTGAGTTTGGGTTAGGGTGAGGGATAGAACTAGGGTTATGTTTAAAGTTATGTTTAGCATAAGGGTTAGGTAATGAACTAGGGGTAGGGCTAGAGCTAGGGTTAGGTTAAAGGTTAGTTCTAGGGATAGAATTACGGTAGTTTTAGGGTTAGAGTTAGGGTTAGGGCTATTATTATCATTAGGATTATGGTTAGGTTTAGTGTAATGGATACGGTTACATTTAGGTTTAGGGTTAGGGTAAGGGTTAGATTTAAGTTTAGGGTTAAGGTTAGGGCCATGGTTATGGCTATGGTTATGTTTAGGTATATGGTAAGAGATAGGTTTTGAGCTAGGGTTAGAGTTATAGTGAGTGTTAGGTTTACAGTTAGGTCTAGGTTTATTTTTCTGTTTTGGGTTATTGTTATGGTTAGGGTTAAGGCTAGGGTTATCAATAGCTTTAGGGTGAGGGTTAGGGTATTGGGTAGGTTTAGAGCTAGGGTTAGGGCTAGGCTTAAGATTAGGATTAGGGCTAGGGTTAGGGTTAGAGTTTGGGATAGTTCTAGGTTCATGTTTATGGAAAGGGTTAGCCTTTGAGCTAGGGTTAGGATTAAGGCTAGGGTTAAGTTAGGATTAGGGCTAGGGTTAGGGTTTGTGTTATGCTTAGGGCTAAGTTAAGGCCTAGGATTAGCTCTAGGTTTTGTGTTAGGTTTAGGCCTAGGTTTAGGCTGTTGGTAATGTAAGAACTAGGGTTATGATTAGGGCTAGTTTTAGGGTTAGGGTTAAGGCTAGGTCTAGTGTTAAGTTCTTGGTTAGGGTTAGGTTTAGAGGTAGGTTTACTGTTAAATGCTGGTCAGTGTTCAGGTTAGTGTTTGAGTTTGGGTTATATTCAGAATTAAAACTAGGTTTAAGTCTAGGGGTAGGGGTAGTGTTTGGGTTAGGGTAAGCATTATTGTTAGGGCTAGGATTAGGTTTTTGTTTAGATCTAGGGCTAGAGTTAAGGGTAGATTTAAAATTAGGTTTAGGTCTAGGGCTAGTGGTAGAGTTTGGTTTAGGAATAAGTTTATCAGTAGTGCCAGTGTTAGAGTTTGGTCTAAGGTTAGGGTCAGGTTTGGACCTAAGTTTAGTGTTAGGGTCAGAATAAGGATCATGATTAGCATTAGAGTTTGAGTCAGATTAGAGCTAGAATGAGGGCTAGGGTCAGGACTATTAATGGGGTTAGGATTTTGGTTAGCCTAAAGATTAGAGATAGGTCTAAGGTTACCATTAGGATTAGGGTTTTGCTTTGGGATAGGAATAGGGCTAGAGCTAGGGTTAGGGTTAAGGTTAAACCTAGGTTTAGAGATTGGATTAGGGCTTTTCTTTTGGGTTATGGCTAGGGTTAGGGCAATGGCTAATGTAAGAACTAGGGTTACAATTAGAGTTAATTTTAGGGTTCGGGTTAGGGGTAGGCCTAGTGTTAGGGTTAAGTTTAAGGTTAGAGTGATATTTAGAGCTAGGATTAGTGTTAGGATATAGTCAAGGTCAGGGTTAGGGTTAGAACTCAAATTAGTGATAGGGTTACTGTTAGGTTTTTGTTTAAGGTTAGGATGGTCTAGAGCTAGGGTGAGTTTTAAGATACAAGTCTGTGTCAGGGTTATTTTTAAGGTTAGGATTAGCAGTCAAATTAAGGCTAAGGTTCGGTCTAGATGTAGTTTTAGGGTGGCTTAAGTTAATGTTTAGGATTAGGGCCATTGCTCGGTTGTGTTTTACTGCTAGTCTTAGGGTTAGGCTAGTTTTATGATTAACATTAGAGTTAGGGCTAGTGTTAGTGTTAGGCTTAGGCTTAGGGTTAGGGTTAGATTTAGAGTTAGGGTTAGATCTAAGGTTAGGGCAAGTACTAAGTGTAGGGCAAGCATTAGTGCTAAGTTTAGGGATAGGTTTTGGGTTATGGTAAGGAATAAGTTTAGAACTAGGGATAGGGCTAGTGTGAGAGTTAGAGTTAGTCTTAGGGCTAGGTTTAGGTTTAATTATAAGGTTACTGGTAAAGCCAGTGTTAGGGTTTGCTCTATGCTTAGGTTCAGGTTTAGGGTTATTGTTTGGATTAGAATAAGGGTCAGGCATAGCATTAGGTTTGGGATAAGATTAGAGCTAGAATGAGGGCTAGGAACAGGATTATTAAAAGGGTTCAGATTTTTGTTAGCCTAAGGATTAGTAATAGGTCTAGGGTTACCATTAGGGTTAGAGTTTCGCTAAGGGTAAGAAATAGGGATAGAGTTAGAGTTAGGGTTAGAGTTAGGGTTAGGGTTTCGGTTATAGCTAGGTTTATAGCTTGGATTAGAGCAAGTTTTGTGTTAGTGTTAGGGCTAGGGTTAGGGCAATGGCTAATGTAAGAACTAGAGTTACGTTAGTTTTAGGGTTAGGGTTAAGAGTACGTCTAGTGTTTGGGTTAGATTTAAGGTTAGAGTGATATTAGAGCTACGGTTAGTGTGAGGATATGAGGGTCAGCGTTAGGATTAGGACTTAAATTAGGGATAGGGTTACCGTAAACATAACATGAACCCTAACCCTAACCATGTCATTACCCTAACTGTAACCTTAATCATATAGTTAACTGGAGCCCTAATCCTAAACCTTAAGCTAAACCAAATCCTAACTATAACCCTGAACATAATAATACCCGTAAGTCTAAACCTGACACTAACCCTCATCCTAATCCTTATACTATACCTAGCCATAAACCTAGCCCCAAAACTATCCCTAAACATAACCCTATACCTGACATTAGCCCTAGCCCTTATGCTAGCCTAACCCTAACACAATCCCTAGCCCTAACCCTAGGCCTAACAATAGTTTTAATCCTAACCCTACACTTAACCTTATCCCTAACCAAAATTTTAACCCTCACCCTACCCCTAAACCTAACAGTAACATCATACCTTACCCTAACCCTAACCCTACCCCTAACACTAATTCTAACCTTATCGCTAACCATAAGCAAAAACCTAACCCTAATTGTAACCCTAGAATAATCCCTATTTCTTAGGCTAATCAAAACCCTATCCCTGTAAATAGTCCTAACCCCAGCCCTCATTCTAGCTCTAACCCTATCCCAAACCCTAACCCTAACTCTAACCCTTATTTTGACCATTACACTAACCCTAGTTCTAAACCTGTCCCTAACACAAGACCAAACCATAACACTATTTCAACCAGTAATCTTCTACCTAAACCTGTCCCTACCACTAGCCCTAGACCTATACCTAATCCTAAATCTAGCCTTAACCCTATCCCTAATTCTAGCCTTAACTCTAGACATAAAAAAACCTAGCCCTAGCCCTAAAAATAACCCTTAACCTAATGCAGAGACTACCCATAGAAATAAACCTAGTCCTAATTCTTGCTTTAACTTTAACTCTTACCTGAACACTGACCCTGCATTTAACACTAAGCTATCTCTAAACCTGACCCTAACCTATACCCTAAACCTAACACTAGACCTAGCCATAACCCTAACCCTACAACTAGGCCTAATCATAATTCTAGCTCTTACATTACCCATAGCCCTAACCCTACACCTTAACCTAACCCAAAACCTAGAGCAAATCCTAGGCCTAAACCTAGCCATAGCGTTAACTTAACTCTAATCTAGACCTAATCCTAACCCTAACACTAGCCTTAGTCCTAAACCTTACTCAGTGCCTAACCCTTACATTAAATATATACTTTGACTTCTCCCTAACTATAACCCTATCCCTAACTCTAAACTTAACCCCATCCCTAAACCTAGCTCTAAACCTACCCAACCCTAACTCTAAACCTAACCCTATTGATAACCCCAGCCATAACCCTAACTCTAAACATAACCCTAAACAAAAATCTAACCCTAAAATGAACTGTAAACCTAATAATCACCATTGCCCTAACCCTAGTTCAAACCTTATCATGGACCATAAACTTAAACCTAACCGTGCCTTAACCTTAACCCTGAAACTAAATATATCCCTAACCCTAGATCTAAAGCTACATCTTACCATATCCATACCTTAACCCTTATCCTAGCCCTAATGATAACCCTAGCCATAATGCTAAACCTACCATAATTCTATTCCGAGACCTAACACTGAACCTAACCCTGGACCTATCCCTATCTCTAACACTATCTCAAACCCTAACCCATACCAGAAACAAACCCTTGCCCAAAATCGAACCCTACTCCTAGCCCTAATACTAACCATAACCATAGCCAAAACCCTAGCTCTAAATCTATCCATTACCCTAAACATAACCCTCAACATAATGCTAACCCTAGCCCTAAACCTAACATTACCTCTATCCCTTGCACTGATTCTAACCTAAAACCTCAACCTAGCCCTAACACTTAATCAATCTCTGACTCTTACCCTTAATCTAACCATAGGAAACCCCTAAGCCTAACCCTAACCCTAACCCTAGCCATAATCATAAAATTAACCCTAGCCTTAACCCTAGCTCTAACCCCACCCATTTCCCTAACCCTAACCATAAATTTCATAGTAACCATAGCCCTAACTCTAAAACTAATCTAACCATAACTGTAAACCTAACCCTAGACCTAACCATAAACCTATCTCTTGTCGTAGTCCTAACCCTAGCTCAAACCCTAAAAGTTACTCTAAACCTAACGCTAACCCTTATCCTAAACCTAAACCTAAAACTAAACCTAAGAAGACATCTAAACCTATCTATTACCCTAACACTAATGATAACCCTAGCCCTAACCTTAATACTAACACTAATCCTAGTACTAACAGTAAACCTAACCCTAGCCTTAGCACTAACCCTAGATCAAACCCTAACTAGTACCCTAAACCTAACCCTAACACTAACCCTAGCCTTACCCTAACCCTAACCCTATATCTAACCCTAATCCTAAACATAAACCTAGCAAACCCTAGCTCTAACACTATTCATTAACCTAACCATATACCTAAGGCTAACCTTAGGCTTAAACCTAACTCTATTAATTAACCTAAACTTAACCTGAACCCTAAACCTAACCTGAAGCTTAAACCCAACCCTATCCATTACCCTAACCCTAACTGTAACCCTAACGTTAATTTGAGCCCTAACCCTAAACCTCCAACTAACCCAAAACCTGACTCTGACCATTATAATACCCCTAGGTCTAAACCTGAACCTTACCCTAAACCTAACTCTGACACTAGACCCAGCCATAAACCTTATCCTAAAACTATCCCTAACCGTAACCCTAGACCTGATATTAGCCCTAGCCCTAATTCTTATGATAACCCTAACACAAACCCTAGCCCTCATCCTAGCCCTAAACCTAACCTTGATTCTAACCTGAATCCTAAGTCTAGCCCTATCCCTAATTTTATCCCTTGCCCTATTTCTGAACCTAGATATAACTTCATCCCTTCCCCTAAATATAACCATAACCATAACCCTAGACTTAAGCCTTACACTAATCCTAGATCTGATCCTAGCCCTAATTTAGCCCTAACTCTAACCCTAACACTACCACTAAGACTAACTCTGTCTCCCTAGCCCTATACCTAGTTCTATCCCTATCCCTTATCATAACCCTAACACTTGCTCTAACCTTAGCCCTAAACTTAGCCCTACCACTAACCCTAGATCTAACCATAACTCTAAATCTAACCATAACCCTAAGTGTAAACCTCACACTAAAACTAGCCCTAACACTAACACTAATCCTAAAACTAGCCCTAACCTAGTCCTAGCCCTAAATCAAATTGATCCACAGCCCTAACCATAACCCTGAACCTAAACCAAAACCTAACCCTACACCTAGCCCTAACTCTAGCCCTAATTTTAATCATACCCTAACCCTAAAACTAACCTTGACGCTGACTCTGACCCTAACAACAACTCTAGCTCTCAGATCACTCTAAAAATATACCTAACCCTAAAACTAGACCTAGCATTAAACCTAACCAAAAAACCTAACCTTAACCCTAGTCATAATCCTAGTTCTTACATTAGTGTTAGCCCTAATCCTAGCCCTAACGTAACCAAAAAACTAGCCCTAATTTGAACCCCAAACCTTGTTTTAACCCTAACCCTAACCCTAGTCCTAACCATTACCCTAAACCTAACCCTAACTCTACCCTAGCCCTAACCATTACCCTAAACCTAACCCTAACTCTAAAACTTGCCCTAAACCTAAACCTAACCCTAACCATAATTCTAACCATAATCCTTGACCTAACCCTAGCTCTAACCATATCCATTACCCTAACCATAACCCTAAACCTAATGCTAACCTTAGGATAACCCTAACCCTATTTCTAACCCTAAATTTATCTATTACCCTAAACCTAACCTGAACCCTAAACCTAACCATATCCATTACCCTAACCTTAACCCTAATCCTTACACTAATTAGAGCACTAAACTTTAAACTTAACCTAACCGAAACCTTAACTGTGACCATGACCCTAGACATAAACCTAACTCTAAATCTAAACATAACTCTAAATTTAACTGTAACCATAAGCCTAAACTAAAACCTAACATTACCCCTAACCATAACACTAATCCTAAAAATTGCCCTAACCCTAGACCTAGACATAAAACAAAACCAAGCCATAGCCCTAACCCTAACCCTTAACCTAAAACAAAACCTAACCCTACACTTAGCCCTACCCTTAAGTCTAAAATTAACCCTGACCCTGAAGTTGACACTAACACTAATCCTATCTCTAAACATCACCCTAACATAAAATTAACTCTAACACTAGAACTACCCATAACCCTAATTCTAAAACTAGCCTTAATCATAACCCTAGTTAGTACATTAGTCGTATCCTAAATCTAACAACAATTCTACCCCTAATTCGAGCTCTAACCCTAGATTTAATCCTAATCTTAACCCTAACACTAGCTCTAATCCTAACCCTAACGCAAGCCATAACCCTAGCTCTAACCCTAAACCTTACCCTAAGCCAAACCCTTACCCAAATGCTAAACCTAAGTCCTAACCCTAATCCTTAGCCTAACTTAAACTCTAACTGTATTACTAGTCTTAACCCTAGCCCTCATTCTAGCTCTAATCCTATCCTTTACCCTCATCTTATCCTAACAGTAACCCTGGGTATAAAGTTGACCCTATACCTAAACCAAACCCTAGCACTAGACCTACTGGTAACCCTATATCTATACCTAAGCCTGACACTAGACCTAGAACCAAAGCTAATCCTAAATATACCTATAACTCTAGCCCTAGACCTAAACAAAAACCTAACACTAGCCCTAATGATAATCTTTAACATAAACCAAATACTTACCCTATCCCTAGACCTCAACTTCTCCTAATTCTGGCTCTAACCCTAACCCTAACCCTATCCCAAACACTGACTCTGATTCTAACACAAAATCTAGCTTTAAACCCGACTAACACTGATTTAAATGGGATTCTAACATTAAACCTAGTTTAAAACTAGACCTAGAAATAATATTAACCCTAAAACTAGTCCTAAACATAATGCTAGCTCTTATAATACCGATACTACTAACAATAGCCCTAATCCTAACACAAAACCTAGCCATAATCCTAGGCCTAAACTTAGTTCTAAGCATAAACCTAAGCCTAAACCTAGCCCTAACCGTAACCCTTCCCCTAAGCCTCACCTTAGATCTAACCTTAGCTCAAAGATTAATCCTTACACTAAGCATAACCCTAGGCCTATCCTAAACCCTAACCCTAACCCTAGCCCTAATCCTAAACTTAACCCTAGCCCAAAATTTAGCTCTAACCATTTCCATTACCCTAACCCTAACAATAACCCTAATTAAAACCCTATCCCAAACACTAAACCTGAATCTAACCATAAATGTAAACCTAGACCTAAACCTAAAACTAACACACTCACCCTAGCCCTAACCCTAGCTCAAACACTAAACCTTACCCTAACCTAACCATAACCCTTGCCCTAAACCTAACACTTACTCTAACCCTAAACTTACCCTAAACTAAACCCTAGCCCTATACCTAAACTTAACTCTAATCCCAGACTTAATCCAAACCATGACCTAGCCCTAACCCTATCTCTAAACCTATCCATTACAGTAAACATAACCCTAACCCTTATGCTAACCCTAACCCAATCACTAAACCTAACTCATCCATTACCCTAAACCTTAACTGAAATCTAACCTAAACTGTATCCATTACCCTAACTCTAAACCTAACCCTAATGCTAATTCAAGCTCTAACCCTAAACCATAACCTAAACCAAATTCTAAACCTGACCCTGACCCTAATAATAACCCTAGCTCTAAAGCTGACCTTTAACATAAACCTAAACCTTACACTAGAACTAGCCATAACCTAACCCTAAAACTATATTAACCATAACCCTAGACCTGATATTAGCCCTAGCCCGAGTCCTAGCCCTAACCCTAACAGAAAACCAACCCTTCATCCTAGCCCTAATCCTAGCCTTAATCCTAAACTGAACTATACCTAGGCCTAATCCTAATTCTAACCCTCATCCTAGCCCTAAACCTAGCTATAACACCACCCATTCCCCTAAACTTAACCCCAACCCCAATGCTAGCCCTAACCCTAGCCCAAACCCTAGGCCTAATGCTAACACTAACCCTACCTTTTATCCTAGGCCTAATTTAGCCCTAAACCTAACTCTAACCCTAAAACTCTAACTCTAATCCTCACCCTAGCCATATCCCTAGTTCTAACCATATTCCTTATCATAACCCTAACCCTAGCCCTAATCCTACCCTAGCCCTAACCCTAGATCTAAACCTAACTCTAAATATAACCCTAACCCTAAGCCTACACTTCACCCTTACACTAGCTCTAACCCTGATGCTAATCCAAAATCCAGCTCTAACTTTAGCCCTAGCCCTAGCCCTAAAACAAACTGAGACATAGTGCTGACCCTAACCCTTAACCTATACCAAAAACTAACCCTACACCTAGACCTAACTTTAGGCTTATATCGAATCCTAAACAACCCTAAAACTAACCCTTACTCTAACACTTACCTTAAGAATAACCCTTGCTCTTAACATCTCCTTAACCCTAAACCTAACAATTACACTAGTCCTAGCCCTAACCCTAGCCGTAGCTAATTGTAACACTAGTTCATATATTAGCCATAGCCCTAACCCTAGCCCTATCCAAAGCAAAAATCTAGCCCTAATTTGAGCCTTAATTCTAGCTTTAACCCTAACCCTAACCCAAAACCTAGCCCTAAAACTTACCCTAACCCTAGCCAGAATGCTAACCATATCCCTAGACATATCACTAACTCTAACCCTATCCATTACCCTAAATATAACCATAACCCTAATGGTAACCCTAGGTCTAACCCTAACCTTATCCCTAATTCTTACTTTATTCATTAACCATAACCTAACCTGACCCTAAACCTAAACCTATCATTACCCTAACCCTAAATGTAATGCTAATTAGAGCCCTAACCCTAAACCTTAACCTAACCCAAACCTTAACTCTGACTTTTCCTGTAATAATATACCAAGCTCTAATCCTGACCCTACCCCTAACCCTAAACCTTATACTAGACCTACACATAAACCTAACCCTAAAACTATCCCCAACCATAACCGTAGAACTGACATTTGCCCTACTGTAATCCTAGCCCTAACTTTAACACAAACAATAGCCCTAACCCTAACCCTAACCCTAAACCTAGCCTTAATCCTATCCACAACCCTAGCCCTAAGCTTTGTTCTAACTCTATCAATTACTCTAAACATAATCCTAATTCTAATGCTAACTCTAGGCCTAAATATAACCCTATCCCTAACCATAACCCTATCCATTATGCTAAACCTAACCTGAACTTTAAACCTAACATTCTCATTAACCTAATACAAACCCTATTGCTAATTCGAGCCTTAAACCTAAACCCTAACCTAAACAAAATGCTAAACCTGACACTGACCCTCATAATACCCCTAGCTCTAAATTTGACCCTTACCCTAAACCTAACCCTCATACTAAACATAGCCATAAACCTAAGCCTAAAACTATCCCTAACTGTAACCCTACTACTAGCACTAAAACTAGCCCTAATTTGAGTTTAAAACCTAACTCTAACACTTACCCTGATCTTGAATTTGACCCTTACACTAATCCTAGCTCTAAACATCACCCTAACCCTAACACTATCCTAGTCCTAACCCTAATCATATAACTAGCCCAAATCGTAACACTAGTCCATACATTGGCTATAACTTTAAACCTAGCCCTAACTATAACCAAAACCTAGCTCTAAACTGAGACCTCATCATAGCTTTAACCGTTACACTGACCCTAACACTAACCCTAACCCTAAACCTAAACGTAGCTCTAACTGTAGCTCTAACCCTATGCTTTATGCTAAGCTAACCCTAACCCTAATGCTAACATGAGTCTTAACCCTAATCCTTACTTTAACCCAAACTCAACCCTATTACTAGTCCTACCCTAGCCCTTATTCTAGCTCTAACCATAACCTAAACCTGACACTTATTCTGACCCTAACTGTAACTGTAGGTCTAAACCTGACCCTACCCCGAAACCAAACCCTAACACTAGCATTAGCAATAAACCTATACCTAAACCTAAACCTCAAACTAGCCCTAACCATAACCCTAACCCTCGCTGTAATCCTATCCTTTGCCCTAAGCCAAACCCTAACCCTAAGGCTAACCCCAGTCCTAAAACTAATTCTTAGACTAACCCAAATCCTAACTTTATTACTAGTCCTAACCCTAGCCATCATTCTAGTTATAACTATAACCCAAACAGTATCCCTAACCCTGACCCTTATTTTGACCCTAACCATAAACCAAGCCCTAACATTAGCCCTACCCATAAACCTATACTTAAACATAACCCTAGCCGGAGACATAAACCTAATTCTAAATCTAGCCATATCTCTCACACAAGACCTAAAGAGAAACCTAGCCCTAGCCCTAGCCCTAATGATAACTGTTAACCTAACCCAAACACTATCCCTACCTCTAGACCTAACCAATCCTAATTTAGGTTTTAACCCTAACCCTAATCCTAATCCAAACACAGACCCTGACACTAACTCTAACCTTATCTTTAAAACTGAACTTATACAAAACCTAAAAGTAACACTAGAACTAGCCAAAACCCTCATAAGCCTAGCCCTTGCATACCCATAGCACAAACCCAGGCTCTAAATCTGACACAAAACCTAGCCCTACTCCTAGGCCTAAACCTAGTCCTAAGCATAACCCTCACCCTAACCCTATCCCTCACACTAACCCTAACCCTCAACTTACACCTAACACTAGCTAATAGCCTAACCCTAACCCTAAACATAACCTAAGCCCTATCCCAAAACCTAATGCTAACCCTAGCCCTAATCATAATATTAATACTAGCCCTAATACTGCTGCAGTCTGGCTGGACACAAAATCACGAGCCACCACACACCTTGTAGATTCAAACAGCAACTCTTTATTCCCGAACTCACACCGGCACTCTACAAACACGTTCTGGGCAAATCCACACTCTCCACCGGGCTCTGAATCCCAAAATATTCTCTGAATCCCGCGAGGATTATGGGTTATGGTTAGGGTTACAATTGGGGCTAGATTTGGGGCTAGATAAAGGGTAGGTTTGTGTGATGTTTATGGCTAGTGTTAGGGCTATGTGTAATGTAAGAGCTTGGGTTATTGTTATGGCTAGTTTTAGGGTTAAGGTTATGGATAAGTCTAATGTTAGGGTTAGGTTTTGGGTTAGGATAAGGTTTAGAACTAGGGTGTGTGTTAGGGTAAGTGCCAGTGTTTGGGTTAGGGTTAGGGACAGAATTAGGAATAGCATTGGGTCTAGGGATAGGGTTAGTCTTTGTGTTAGGTTAAGAATTATTGTTAGGGCTAGATCAATGTTTTTGTTTAGGGCTTGGGCTAGATTTATGACTCTATTTAGGATTAGGTTTGATCTAGTGCTAGTGTTACTTTTAGGTTTAGGTATAGATTTACTGGTAGGGGAAAAGTTAGGGTCTGGTTTAGGGTTAGTGTCAGGTTTAGATCTAGGGTTAGTGTTAGGGTCAGAATAAGGGTCAGGGTTTGGGTTAGGGCTACAGCTAGAATGAGGCCTAGGGTTAGGACTAGTAATAGGGTTAGGGTTTGGGATAGGCAAAGGATCAGTGTTAGGACTAGGGTAGCATTAGGGTGAGGGTTTGGCTTAGGGTAAGCGATAGGATTAGAGGTAGGGTTAGAATTAGGGATAGGGTTAGGGTTAGGGTTAATCTTAGAGTTAAACCTAGGGTTAGGGCTTGAATTAGCACTAGGATATGTGTTAGCATTAGGGCTATGACTAATGAAAAAACTTGGTTTCTGATAAGGGCTACTTCATGGTTTAGCATTAAGGTAATGTTTAGAGCTATGGTTAGTGTTAGGAACAGGGTCAGGTTCAGGGTTACTTCTAGGGTTAGGTTTAGCACTCAAATTATGGCAAGATTTATGGCTAGGTTTAGGGTTAGTGTTTGGTTTAGGTTAAGGGTTAGGGTTAGGTTTATGGCTCAGTTTTTTTTAGGGCTAGGTTATGGTTACGGCTAGTTTAGGGTTAGGTTTTGGGTCTGGGTTAATTTAGGGTTAGGGTTATGGTTAGTGTTAGGTTTAGAATTAGGGTTTGTGTTACTGTTAGTGTTAGGGTTAGTGTTAGGATAACGGTAAGGATTAGGGTTAGGTTTAGGGTTAGGGTTAGTGTTAGTGTTAGGTGTAGGGTTAGGTTTAGAGTTAGTTTTAGGTTTAGTTTTAGGGTTTGGGTTAGGATTAGTGTTAAGGTTAGCATTAGATTTAGGGTTATGGTTAGTGTTAGGGTTAGGGTTAGGTTTTGTGTTTGGGTTCAGCTGAGGATTAGGGTTATTTGTAGGGTTAGGGTTAGTATTAGGGTTAGGGTTCGGGTTATGTTTATGGCTAGTTTTAGAGTTAGGTATAGGTTTAAATAGGGTTAAATTAGGATTAGGGTTAGTTTTAGGGATAAAGTTAGGGTTAGGGTTAGAATTTCTGTAAGGATTAAGAATAGTTTTAGGGTTAATGTTAGGTTTAGGGATAGTCCTTCGGTGAGGGTTAGGCTTAGTGGTATGGTTAGGTTTATGGTTTGTGTTAGGGTTATGGTTAGGGTTAGTGTTAGGGTTAGTGTTAAGTTTAGGATTAGGGTTAGGGTTAGGTAAGGTTTAGCATTAGGGTTAGGTTAGGGTTATGGTTATGGTTTGGGTTAGAGTTTGTGTTTGGGTTAGGGTTATGGTTAGGTTTAGAGTTAGACTAGGGTTAGTGATAGAGTGAGGGTTAGGATTTGTGTCAAGTTATGTTTAGGTTTATGGTTAAGTTTATGGTTATGGTTAGTGTTAGTGTTCAGGTTACTGTTAGGGTTAGGTTTATGTTAGGGTTAGGGTTTGGATAGGGTTAGCATTATGGTTAGGGTTCATGTTAGGGTTAGGGTTAGTGTTAGGTTTAGGTTTACAGTTACAGTTAGGATAGGGTTAATGTTAGGGTTAAAGTTACTTTTAACATTAGTGTTTGGGTAGGGGTTATAGTTAGGTTTAGGGTGAGTGTTAGGTTTAGGGTGAGTGTTAGGTTTAGGGTAAGGGTTAGTGTTTGGTTTAGAATTATGGTTAGGGTGAGGATTAGGGTTAGGGTTAGGTTTAGGGTTAGCCTTAGTGTTAGTGTTAGGATTAGTGTTAGGTTTAGTGTTAGGGTTAGTGTTATGTTTAGGTTTAGGTTTAGGATTAAGGTTCATGTTAGAGTTAGGGTTAGGTTTAGGGTTAGTGTTAGGTTTGGTGTTAGGGTTAGGGTTAACAATAGGGTTAGGGTTGAAGTTAGGGTTAGTGTTAGTGTCAGGTTTAGGTTTAGGGTTAGGTTAGGGTTAGTGTTAGGATTACGGTTAGGTTTAAAATTATTGTTTGGGTTAGGGTTATATTTAGGTTTAGGGTTAGTGTTACATTTAGGGTAAGGGTTAGTGTTAGGTTTGGAGTTAGGTTTAGGGTTAGGGTGAAGATTAGGGTTAGGGTTATTGTTAAGTTTAGGCTTAGGGTTATCCTTAGGGTTACTGTTAGGTTTATTGTTAGGTTTAGGGTTAGGTTTAGTGTTAAGATTAGTGTTATTGTTAGGTTTATGATTAGGGTTAGTGTTAGATTTGGGGTTAGGGATAGGGTTAGTGTTAGTTTAGTGTTAGGGTTAGGGTTAATTATAGGGTTGGGGTTGGGGTTAGGGTTAGGGTTACTGTTAGGATTTTTTTAAGGTTAGAGTTAGGGTTAGGTTTAGATTTAGGGTTAGTGTTAGTGTTAGAATAAGGGTTAGTTTTCGTGATAGGCTTAGGTTAGTGTAGGATTAATGTTATGGTTAGAGTTACTATAAAATTAGTGTTAGTGTTAGGGTTAGGGTTAGTGATAGGGTTAGGTTTAGGGTTAGGGTTACTGTTAAGTTAGGTTTAGGGTTAGGGTTAGGTTAAGGTTAGGGTTATGGAAACGGTTAGGTTTTGTGTTACTGTTAGGGTTATGGTTGGGGTTAGTGGTAGAGTTATGGTTAAAGTTACTTTTAGGGTTAGAGTTAGGGTTAGGTTAAAGATTAGGGTTAGGTTTAGGGTTATGGTTAGAAATAGTGTAAGTGTAAAATTATGGTTAGGGTTAGGGCTATGATTAGGGTTAGGGTTAGTTTTTGGTTTAGGGTTAGGGTTTGTGTTAGGGTTACTGTTAGGGTTATGTTTAGGGTTACGATTATGGTTAGGACTCGGTTTATGGTTAGGTTTTGGTGTAGTGTAGGTTAGGGTTAGGGTTAGGATTAAGATTAGTGTTAGTGCTAGGGTGCCACAGTCTGGCTGGGCACAAAATAACCGAGCCACCACACAAACTTATAGATTCCAACAGCAACTCTTTATTCCCGACTCTCACCAGCTCTACACACACATTCTGGCAAAATTTCCCCTCCGCTGGGCTCTGTGTCCCAAATACTCTCAGAACCAAGCGAGAACTCAATGGGAACTCAAGGTGAGGGCGTCTGAGGCAGCAGGATATGCCCTTTTCCCAGCAGGATCCACCCTAAACCTGGAACCACCCTAATCCAGCAGGATCTACACTAAACCTGGAGCCACCCTAATCAGCAGGATCCACCCTAAACCTGGAGCCACCCTAATCCCTGAGCAGGATCACCTTTCAATTAAAAATGCCATGTCATTCCTACTTGGCGATGGCTCTCAGCATCTCCCCATTTCTGATTAATTAAACAACAAGCAATGTGGCTTAGGGACCGTGCCTCTTAAGTTCTCCAATTCAACATATGGTCCTTACCCGGATGATCTGACCTCTAGGCGTCAGCTTCCTGTCTTAGGTTGGTACCACTGCAATTGGATCATACCCGTCACTGACTACCAGTCCAGCATACAGCCATAATTGTAGATAGGCCTATGCACCAGTGGGGGGTGAGGTTCTTTGCCTCACCTCTGTTGGCCCCCAAATTTTAGACCATCACTAGCAAAAGGGAGGACGATACAGAAATGCCATGACACCAAGCCAATTGACAGCTCCTTTGGAAAAATTGTAACACCAGTGACACCATCAGCAAAGATACCCGAGCACTACCACAATTCGCTGCACCAACAGATCGTTCACAATGCATACAAGTGATACATAGCCCAGGCAAGTGCTGCAAGCAGTTCAAAGTGGAGGAATCTATCAATATATCCATTTCCTCCCAAAGTAAATTAACGCCTTGATTGAGCATTACTTGTTGAGTTATTATTCATTGGTGCATCAGTTTATACAGTTTACTGTGATAACTATCGAAGAAGCTGTAGTTTGGTTTTATCTTTGTCTTCACTGGCACTGGGATGAAGATAGGAATTCTGGCAATGATGCTAAAAAAATATGTAACATTCCAACAGGTACTAAGAAAACAATTTCTGAACAATTGACATTGTCCTGAACAGAATTATTAAATATAATGAAAAGGAAAGGTGAAAGTAAACAAAGAGATCTGTTAACCACCTTTAAAAACAATCCTTAACAGCTGTTTACCTAATTTATATTAAACCATTTAAATCACTTGAATAAAAAAAATTGGATCAATTTTTTTATGAGCGCTCCTCATATATGAAATATGGACATACGCACATACAGACATACAACACAAAACACAAGAGTGCACACAAACGTACAACACATAAGACAATAGTAAACGCCTTGTAGCTTTACACAGGTGAAATCTCCATTGCAATGTTTAAAAATTCCACACTCAAAAAATAAAACTGATCAGAAAAACATTAACCTAGGTCTGTATGAGCTCAAAAAATAAAATAGAACTTTATGATGTGGGAAAAGGCAATAATAAAATAGATATTGAAAAAAGAATAGCCAAGCTGGAGCTCTGGATACCAGTTGTTATGGATTTGAGTCAAATCATCTTCTTTTCAGTCTGTAGAAATTGCTTTGGAATCCAAATCTCTGGAATCCAAATCGGCTGCTGTTCTCCCTGTGGAAACACACAAACAGAACCCCTACTCCAGACAATCACTGGGTCAGGACCTTTCCATTGTCCTGTTAGAATATCTTTCCAAAGTACCTTAGGCTTATGTACATTTTTTGGATACATATGCCTTTCCACAGCACTAAGCCCTGATGAATCCAAATTTAAAAAGTTTAGAGTAAAAAGGGTTATTTTAAGTTTATCTTTGGGGGATATATACCCCTTTCCAATTCCCTCTTTTGCTGTAATAAGTACATTTTAATAGTTTGATGAGCTCTTTCAACTATGCTTTGTCCCTGAGGATTGTATGGAATTCCTGTTATGTGAGTAATGCCAAATGATGAGCAAAATTGTTTAAAAGAGGTAGAAATATAACCAGGACCATTATCTGTTTTTAAATGTTTTGGAACGCCCACAGTGGCAAAATTTTGTAAGCAATGAGCTATAACATCTTTAGTTTTTCTCTGGCATGAAGGAAGCCCATCAAAAATCCAGAAGAAGTATCAACTGTAACATGCAAATATTTTAATTTTCCATATTCTGGCAAGTGTGTGACGTCCATCTGCCAAATATGGTTAGGTATCAGTCCTCTAGGATTGACTCCAAGATTAACTTGTGGTAAAAAGGTCACACAATTTTGACATTGTTTTATTATATGTCTGGCTTGTTCCTTAGTTATTTTAAAATGCTTTTGTAAAGTATTAGCATTGATATGGAATCTTTTATGAAAATTTGTAGCTTCTTCTAGTGTAGAGAAAATATGTATGTCTTGTGTAGTTTTATCTGCTAAATCATTGCCCAAACTAAGGGCTCCAGGCAATCCTGTATGTGCCCTGATATGTCCTATAAAGAATGGATCTTTTCTGTCCCAGATTAGACTTTGTATAGTGGAAAGCAAAGAGAAAACAGTAGAAGAAGGGGAAATCCTACCAGCATCTTCAAGAGATACTATAGCATTAACTACATACTGACTATCAGAAAATAAATTAAATACAGAATCTTTAAACATCACAAAAGCTTGTAAAACTGCATTAAGCTCTACCTTTTGAGCTGATTGTTTGGGTACTAAAAATGTAAAAGTTTGATCAGGGGTAACTACTGCTGCTGTACCATTATTTGACCCATCAGTGAATATATTTGGAGCATTCATGATAGGTGTTTTTCTTGTCATTTTTGGAAAAATTACAGGATGCAATGACCAAAAAGACAATAAAGGATTAGATGGTAAGTGGTTATCAAATGAAACATTAGATTTGCACATGATTATTGCCCAAGTATTTAACTCATTAGCTAACTCATCAATTTGATTCATAGTATATGGAGTAATAATTTTATTGGGAGAAATTCCAAACACTCCCTTTGCTGCTTTTATTCCTTTGAGTATTAATTGTCCTACAGCCTCAGGATACCTAGTAAGAATAGTGTTAGGAGAATAAGATAAATGTATCCATAATAATGGACCTTCTTGCCAAAATACTCCTGTAGGAATATTTTTTGTTGGTAGTACAATAAATAATAAAGGCAAA
>NW_026006498.1:20916-60647 GCF_001458135.2 Marmota marmota marmota
CCTGTGGGAATGATTTGAACTCCCATCTCTGGAGTTAATACTGCTCTGGCAGAGGCACAGATGTCCAACCCTGCACTCCCTCGGGTTTGTCTGATGAGGGATTTAATGGACAATGTGTCCTGGGCACTACCCTGATGGTGTTGCTGGGTTCCTCTACTGCCCCGTATATTTGTGGTTGTGGGCCCCGGAGCATTGGGCCCCCCAGTCTGTTTTTTGGCAATGAAGCCTGATGCCTTTCTCCACGATATTGTGGGTAAATACCTGGTCCTTGTCAGTTTTTTGATAAGGGAGTACCCTCTATGGTGGTTTGAGAATGGCATTCATTAGCCCAATGTCTCCCTCTCTGGCATCATGGGCAAATACCCGGTATTCTATTCCTTTGATACCTAGTTTTGTTAAACCCTTTTCCTATGGGGCAATTCCTTTTAAAATGTCCTGTTTGTTCACAATTGTAGCATGTTTTTGGCCTGGCATCTAAAGCCTGTTGTACTGTAGCTGCCAAGACCTGCCCTTGTTCATTAATGTCTCTACATTATTTAATATATGTGTTTAAATCTTCATGTTTCCATGGTCTAATAACCTCTTGCAGCAAAGATTTGCTTGGTCATAAGCCAGTTGTTTTACTAATGGCATTGCTTTTTCTGTATCCCCCCAAATTCTGGCAGCTGTTTGAATAAGCCTATCTACAAATTCAGTGTAAGGTTCATTAGCTCTCTGTATTACCTTAGATAGCTGACCTTGTAAGTCTCCATGTCCTTCTAAAGTCTTCCATGCCCTAACTGCGTCTGCAGCAATTTGTGTATATATAGCAGGATCATATTCAATTTGTTGCTGTTGACCCTCATAAGGTCCTTTTCCTAACAACATATCTAGATTTCTTTGAGGGTAACCGGCTGCTGCATTTTGCCTAGCTGTCTCCGTGCAAAATTCCTAATGGGCAACCTTGCATAACAAATATTGTCCTCCATTTAGCACAGATTTACACATGCTAGCCCAATCTGCTGGTGTCATGTCCAAGTTGGTAATGGATTCAACCATGCTTACCGTGAAGGTGCTTGGGGACCATAGGTTGTTACAGACTCCTTTAACTGCTTCACTGTTTTGAAATCTAAAGCATGGTGAATTTGCTGCCCTCCTGCCTGCTCAAGTACAGGGCATGCTAATCTTTGAGGTCCTGTCTCAGGATCTCATTTATCACCTACAGGGGTTGAGGGCCATTCAGCTGTCTCCATAGGTGGAGCTGTTGGTTGAATTACGCCCTCTGGTGATAGAACAGAGTTAGTAGCAGCCTCCTGTTGTAGCTTTTTTCCTAATAGCCCCTTTTCCTTTAAATTTTCTTCCTCTGTCTGACTAGCTCGAGAGACCTTCTCGTTTGCTTGATCTAAAATATCTTTCTCCATGGTCTGAACCTCTAACAATTTACTTAACACTCTTTCAGTTTGTTTTTTACTAATTTCTAATCTACTATAAAGATAACACAACCCAATAAGATAACACAAAACAAAACCGAAACTGAATGAAACAAAAACGGAATAAAAAATTGTTGTATCAATTTTCTCTTCCTCAGGGCCGGCAAACTTCAAAACTTGAGCCAACCATTTTTCCCAGTTTGCCTGAGAAAGTTCTAGGGATAGGCAGCTTGAAACAAAAACAAAATAAATCAAAACAAGAACACATTGTTTTTTAAAATGTTACCCATTCTCTCGCCTTCCCTCAGGGGCGAGCAATTTCACTTACCTCTAAGCCTCAGACATTCCCCGTACGGGCCGCCAAATGCCGCAGTCTGGCTGGGCACAAAATAACCGAGCCACCACACAAACTTGTAGATTCCAACAGCAACTCTTTATTCCCGACTCTCACTGGCTCTACACGCACGTTCTGGGAAAATTTTCCCTCCACCGGGCTCTGCATCCCAAATACTCACAGAACCCCATGAGAACTAAATGGGAACTCAAGGAGCGGGCACCTGGGGCAGCAGGATATGCCCTATTCCCAGCAGGATCTACACTGAAACTGGAGCCACCCTAATCCAGCAGGATCCACCCTAAACCTGGAGCCACCCTAATCCCTGAGCAGGGTCACCTTTCAATTAAAAATGCCATGTCATTCCTACTTGAGTATGGCTCTCAGCATTAGGGTGAGGTTTAGAGTTAGGGTAAGTGTTAGGGTTAGGGTTAGGGTTAGTTTAGGGTTAGGTTTAGGGTTCATGTTAGGGTTAGGGTTAGGGTTAGTGTTAGGTATAGGTTTAAGTTTAGGGTTTGGGTTAGTGTTAGGGTTAGAGTTAGGGTTAGTGTTAGGGTTAGGGTTAGTGTTAAGTTTAGGGTTAGGGATAGGTTTAGGGTTAGTGTTAGGGTTTCAGTTAGGGTTAGGGTTACTGTTTGTGTTAGGTTTAGGGTTAAGGTTAAGTAAGTGTGAGGGTTAGGGTTAGATTAGGTCAGGGTTATGATTTGTTTTAGGGTTTGTGTTAGATTTAGAATTAGACAGTGTAAGTGTTAGGGCTAGGGTTAGGGTTAGTTTTAGAGTTAAAGTTATGGTTAGGTTTAGGGTCAGTGTTAGGTTCAGGATTAGGGTTTGGTTTATGATTGGGCTTAGTGGAATGGTTAGTGTTACGGTTCATGTAAAATTAGGGTTAGGGTTAGTGTCAGGGTTATTGTTAGGTTTAGGATTATGGTTAGGATTAGTTAACATTAGGTTACCTAATTAGGGTTAGGGATAGGTTTAGTGTTAGGTTTAGTATTAGGTTTAGGGTTAGTGTTAGGTTTAGGTTTAAGGTTAGGGTTTGTGTTAGGGTTACCGTTAGGGTTAGTGTTAAGGTTAGTGTTAGGGTTATGGTTTGTGTTAATTTTATGGTTAGGGTTACTGTTAGGCTTAGGGGTGGTGTTTGTTTTAGTTTTAGGGTAAGTGTTAGCGTTATGTTTAGTGTTAGGTTTAAGGTTAGGGTTTGGGTTAGGGTTAGTGGTAAGATTAGGGTAAAGGTTTGTGTTACAGTTAAGTTTAGGTTTAGGTTTAGTGTGATTGTTAGTGATACGGTTAGTGTTAGTTTTAGGGTTAGGGTTAGGATTAGGGTTAGGTAGTAAGTTTAATGGGAGGTTTAGGATTAGGGTTATTGTTGGAGTTAAGGTTAGGTTTAGGGTTAGTGTTCCGGTTAGGGTTATAGTTAGGGTTAGGTTTAGAGTTAGGGTTAAGTGTAGGGTTACATTTAGTGTTATTAAGAGTTAGGGTTAGGGTTAGGTTTCTGGTTAGGTTTAGGGTTAATTTTCGAGTTAGGGTTAGGGTTAGGTTTAAAGTACTGTTAGGTTTAAGGTTAGGGTTAGTGTTAGGGTTAGGTTTTGGGTAACTGTTAGTGTTAGGGTTAGGTTTTGTGTTAGGTTTAGGAGTAGGGATATGGTTAGGGTTTTGGTTAAGTTTAGTGTTAGGATTCCAGTTAGCGTTTGGTTTAGGTTTAGCTTTAGGTTTAGGTTAGGGTTAGGGTTAGGGTAGGATTAGGATTAGGTTTAGGTTTAGGGTTAGGTTAGAGTTTGAGTTAGAGTTAGGGATCGGGTTATGGTTAGGTTTAGGGTTAGTGTAGGTTTAGGTGAAGGTTTAGGTTTCAGGTTAGTGTTAGGGTTTGTTTTAGGTTTAGGGTTTGGGTTAGTGTTTGTTTAGGGTTAAGGTTAGGGTGAGGGTTAGGGATAAAGTTACTGTTAGGGTTAGGTTTAGGGTTAGGGTTAGGTTAAGGTTTAGGGTTAGTTTTAGGATTAGGTTAAGTGTTAGTGTGAGGGTTAGAGTTATAGTTAGAGTTAGTGTTAGGCTTAGGTTAGGTTTAGGGTTAGTGTTAGGGTTAGTGAAAAGTTTAGTGTTAGGGTTAGAGTTAGGGTTAGTGTTAAGGTTTGCCCTAGGGTTAGTGTATGGGTTAGTGTTAGAATAAGGGTTAGGTAAGGGTGAGGGTTAGGTTTAGATAAGGGTCAGGGTTATGGTTTTGGTTAGTTTTAGAGTTAGGGTTTGTGTAGGTTTAGGGTTACAATTAGGATTAGGTTTAGGGTTAGTGTTATGGTTAGGTTTAGTGTTCAAGCTATAGTTAGTGTTAGGTTTACAGTTAGGTTTAGGTATAGTGTTAGAGTTAGGGATAGGTTTAGGTTTACTTTTAGGGTTAGGGTTAGAGTTAAGTTTAGTGTTATGGTTAGGGTTAGGAATAGTTTTATGTTTAGAGTTAGTTTTAGCTTTATTTTTATGGTTAGTGTTAGGGTTAGCATTAGGTAAAGGATAGGGATGGGGTTGGGTTAGGTTTAGGTTTAAGGTTTCGGTTAGGGTTTGAGTTAGTGTTAGTGTGAGGGTTAGGGTTAGGGTTAGGTGTAGGGTTAGGTTTAGGGTTAGTGTTAGTGTATGCATTAGGGTTAGGTTTAGAATTAGTGTTAGAGTTAGTGTTAGGGTTAGCTTTAGGGTTAGGGTAAGATTTAGGGTTAGGGTTAGGGTTATTGCTTGGTTTAGGGTTAGGGTTAGGATAAGGTTTAGGGTTAGGTTTAGGTTTAAGTTTAGGTTTAGTGTTAGGGTTTGGTTTAGGATTAGGGTTAGTGTTAGTATTAGGGTTAGATTATGGTTAGTTTTAGGTTTAGTGTTAGGGTTTGTGTTATGGTTAGGTTTAGTATTAGGCTTAGGGTTAGAGTTCAAATTAGGATTAGGTTTAGGGTTAGGGTTAATGCTATTGTTAGCTTATGGTCAGGATTAGGGTTATTGTTAGGGTTAGGGTTAGGATTAGAGTTGTGGGTAGGGTTAGGTTTAATGTGACTGTAAGTGTTAGGATTAGGGTTAGGTTTAGGGTTAGTGATAGGGTAGGGTTAGAGTTATGGAAAGGGTTAGGCTTAGGTTTAGTGTCACGTTTAGGGATAGGGTTAGGCTTAGTGTTAGGATGATGATTAGGGTTCATGTTAGGATTAGGGTTATGGTGAGTGTTAGGTTTAGGGTTAGGATGATGATTAGGGTTCATGTTAGGATTAGGGTTATGGTGAGTGTTAGGTTTAGGGTTAGGGTTAGGTTTAGGGTTAGGGTTAGTTTTAGTGTTTGGGTTTGGGATAGGGGTAGGATTATGGATAGAGTTAGGTTTAGGGTTAGTTTTACCTTTAGTTTTATGGTTCGTGTTAGGGTTAGTGTTAGGGTTAGTTAATGGTTATGGTTAGGGTTTATGTAGGTTTAGTGTTAAGGTTTGGGTTATGGTTTGTGTTAGGGTTAGGTTTAGGGTTAGGGTTAGGATTATGGTTAGATGTAGGGTTAGGGTTAGGGTTAGTGTTAGGTTTAGAGTTAGGATTAGGTTTAGAATTAGTTTTAGGGTGAGTGTTAGGATTAGTGTTAGTGTTAGGTTTAGGGTAAGTTCTAGTGTTAGTGTTAGAATTAGGGTTAATGTTAAGGATAGGGTTAAGGTTTGGGTAAGTGCTCATGTTAGTGTTACTGTTAGGGTAAGGTTTAGGGTTAGGGTTAGGCTTAGGTTTAATGTTAGGTTTAGTGTTTGAGTTAGGGTTAGGATGAATGTTAGGGTTAGAGTTAGGGTTAGGGTTAGTTTTATTGTTTGGGATAGGGTTAGTGTAAGGGTTATGGATAGTGTTAGGGTGAAAGATAGGTTTAGAATGACTGTTAGGCTTATGTTTAGGGTTAGTATTACATTTAGGGTTAGGGTTAGGTTTAGAGTTAGTGTTAGGGTTAGGGTTAGCGATATGGTTAGTGTTAGGATAAGTGTTAGTGTTAGAGTTAGTTTTAAGTTTAAGTTTAGGTTTAGGGTTAAGGTTAGTGTTACTGTAAGGTTAGGTTAGGGTTAGGGTTAATGTTAGTATCCGGGTTACGGTTAGGGTTAGTGTTAGTGAATGGTTTAGGGTTATGTTTAGGGTTAATGTTAGTGATAGGGTTAGGGTTGCAGTTAGGGTTAGTGTTCAGGTTAGGGTTTAGATTTGTGTTACAGTTAGTGGTAGTGTTAGAGATAGGGTTAAGTTAGTGTTAGGGTTAGTGTTAGTGTTAGGGTTGGGGTAGGGTTCGTGTTAGGTTTAGGGTTAAGTTTAGGGTTAGGATAACTGTTAGGTTTAGGGTTACGGTTACGAAAAGAGTGTTAGTGTTAGTGTTATGGTTAGGGTTAGTGTTAGGTTTAGGGTTAAAGTTAAATTTAGGGTTAGTGTTAGGGTTAGTGTTACAGTTTGTGTTAGGGTAAGGGTTAGGGTTAGGGTTACGGTTATGGTTAGGATTTGGGATATGGTTAGGTTTAGAGTTAGGGTTAGGTTCAATTTAGGGTTAGGTTTAGGGTTAATACTCATGTTAGGGTTAGATTTAGAGTTAGGTTTAGGGTTGTGTTTATTGTTAGGGTTATAATTAGAATAAGGTTAAGTTTAGTTTTAGGATTAGTGTTAGGATTAGGGTTAGGGTAAGGTTTAGGTTTTGTTTAGGGTAAGGGTTAGGTTAGGGTTAGGATTATCATTATCATTAGTGTTTGTGTTAGGGTTAGGGTTAGGTTAGGGTTAGAGTTATGGTTACTGTTAGGGTTATTGTTATGTTTGGGGTTAGTAAAAGTGTTAGGGTTAGTGTTAGGGTTAGGGATTTTTTTTTGTGTTAGGGTTAGGGATAGAGTTAGGGTTACAGTTAGAATTAGGGTTAGAGTTAGTGTTAGAATTAGTGTTAGGGCTAGTGTTAGGGATAAGGTTAGGGTTAGCTATAGTCTTAATGTTCGGGATAGGTTTAGGTTTAGGGTTAGGTGTAGGGTAAGTGAAAGTGTCTGTGTTAGGGTTAGGGTTAGTGTTAAGGGTAGTGTTAGTGATAGGGTTAGTGTTAAAGTTAGGGTTAGATTTAGGATTAGTGTTAGGCTTAGGGTTAGGTTTATGGTTAGTGTTAGGTTTAGGGTTAGGGTTCATGTTAGTGGTAGAGTTAGTGTTAGTGTTAGGGTTAGTGTTAGGGTTATGTTTAGGATTATTGTTAGGGTTAAGTTTAGGTTTAGGTTTAGGTTTAGGGTTAGGGTTAGTGTTACTGTTAGGGTTAGGCTTAAGTTTAATGTTTGGGTTAGGGATAGTGTTAGGTTTAGTTTTAGTTTAGGGTTAGGGTTAGTGATAGTGTGAGGTTTAGGGTTAGTATTAGCATTCAGATTGGGGTTAGGTTGAGGGTTAGGGTTAGGATTACAGTTAGGGTTAGGGTTAGGGATAGGGTTAGGGTTAAAGTTAGGATTAAGATTAGGGTTAGTTTTAGTGTTAAGATTAGGGTTAGGGTTTGTGTAAGGGTTAGGGTTAAGGTTGGTGTTTGAGTTAGTATTAGCGTAATGGTTAGGGTGAGCGTTAGGATTAGTGTTAGGTTTATGGTTAGAATTTAGCTTAGGTTTAGGGTTGTTGGTAGGATTAGGTTTAGGGTTTGTTTTAAGGTTATGTTTAGGTTAGGGTTAGTGTTACGGTTAGGTTAGTGTTAGGGTTAGGGATAGTGTTAAGTTTATGGATAGTTTAAGGGTTAGGGTTAGTTTTAGGTTAGGGTTAAGTTTAGGTTTAGTGTTATGGTAAGGGTTAGGGTTAGGTTTAAGGTTGGTTATAGGGTTAGTGTTAGGGTTAGGTTTAGTTTTAGAGTTTGTGTTAGGGTTAGGGTTAGTGTTAGTGTTAGGTTTAGGGTTTGTGTTAGGGTCAAGGTTAGGTTTTTGGTTTCAGTTAAGATTAGGGTTAGTTTAGTGTTAGGATTAGGATTTGGGTTAGTGTTATGGTTAGGGTTAGGGTTAGTGTTTCATTTAGGATTAGGGTTAGGTTTAATGTTAGTGTTAGAGTTAGGGTTAGGGTTAATATTAAGTTCAGGTTTAGGGTTAGTTTTAGTGACACGGTTAGTGTTAAGGTTAGAATTCGTGTTAGTGTTAGGGTTATGGTTAGTTTTAGGGTTAGGGTTATTGTAGGTTTAGGGTTAGGGTTAGATTAGTGAGAGAATTAGGGTTAGGGTTCGGGTTAGGTTTCCTGTTAGGGTTATGTTTAGGGTTAGTGTTAGGTTTAGGGTTAGGATTAGGTTTATGTTTAGTGTTAGGCTTAGTGTTATGGTTCGTGTTAGGTTTAGGATTAGTGTTATTGATTGGGTTAGATTTAGGTAAGGGTTACGTTTAGGGTAGGTGTTAGGTTTAGGTTTACTGTTAGGATTAGGTTTAGTGTTAGGGTTAATGTTAGTGTTGGGGTTATGGTTAAGTTTAGATATACTCTGAGGTTTAGAGATAGGTTTAGGGTTAGTGTTAGGGTTATGTTTAGTGTTATGGTTAGAGTTAGGTTTAGGTTTAGATTTAGTGTTAGGGTTAGGGTTAGGGTAAGATAAGGGTTAGGGTTAAGGTTGGGTTAGGTTTACGTTTATGGTTTAGGTTAGGGTTTGTGTTAGGATTAGGGTTAGGGTTAGGGCTAGGGTTAAAGTTAGGTTTAGGATTAGGGTTAGGGTTAGGGTTAGTGTTAGAATTAAAGTTAGGGTAAGGTTTAGAATTAGTGTTAGGGTAAGGGTGAGGGTTAGTGTAAGTTTTAGGGTTACTGTTAGGGTTAGGGTAAGTGTTAGGGTTAGTGGTAGGGTTAGGATTAGGGTTAGTGCTCGTGTTAGGTTTAGGGTAACGTTGAGGGTTAGGCTTAGGCTTAGGTTTAAGGTTAGGTTTAGTGTTAGGGTTTGGTATAGGTTTAGAGTGAGGGTCAGTGTTAGGATTAGTTTAGGGTTAGTTTTAGGCTTAGTGTTAGGGTTTATGTTAAGGTAAGGTTTAGTATTAGTGCTAGTTTTACAGTTCAGATTAGGGTTAGGTTTAGTGTTAGGGTAAGTGTTATGGTTAGGGTTAGGGTTAGTGTTAATGTTAGTGTTAGAGTTATGATAAGGGATAGCTTTAGAGTCAGTGTTAGGAGTAGGGATAGTTTTAGGCTTAGTGTTAGGGTTAAGGTTAGGGTTCGTGTTAGGATTAGAGTTAGGGTGAGTGTTAGGGTGAGTGTTATGGTTAGGGTTCTGGTTAGGGTTAGGTTTAGTTTTAGTGTTTGAGTTAAAGTTAGGGTTAGGGTTATGGATAGTGTTAGGGTTAGGAATAGATTTAGGGTAAGTTTTAGGCTGAGGTTCAGGGTTAATATTACGGTTAGGGTTAGTGTTAATTTTAGGGTTAGTGCTAGGGTTAGGTTTAGGGATAGGGTTAGTGTTAGGATGAGGGTTAGTGTTAGGGTTAGTGTTAAGTTTATGTTTAGTTTTAGGGTTAGGTTTAGTGTTCCCTTTAGGTTAGGGTTACAGTTAGTGTTAGTATTAGGGTTAGGGTTAGGGTTAGTGTTAGGTTTAGGGTTATGTTTAAGGTTAGTGTTAGTGATAGGGTTAGGGTTCGGGTTCGGGTCAGTGTTTGGGTTAGGATTATTGTTAGGGTTATTGTTGGTGTTAGGGATAGGGGTAATGTTAGTGTTAGGGTTAATGTTAGGGTTAGGGTGAGGTTCAGGTTTAGGGTAAGTGTGATGGTTAGGGTTATGGTTACAGATAGAAGTAGTGTTAGGGATGGGGTTATTGTTATGGTTAGTGTTAAAATTTGTATTAGGGTGAAGTTTAGGTTTAGGGTTATAGTTATGTTTATGGTTAGGATTCAGGTTAGGGTTAAGTTTAGGGTTAGAATTAGGGTTCATGCTAAAGTTATGGTTAAGGTTAGAGTTAGGGTTCGTGTTAGAGATACGTTTAGGGTTAGTGTTACGTTTAGTTTAGATTTAGGGTTAGGTTTAGGGTTAGGATTAATGCTTTTGTTAGGATTAGTGTTAGTTTGAGTTCTAGTGTTAGGATTAGGGTTAGGGATAGGGTGAGGTTTAGGGTTAGTATTAGCGTTCAGGTTAGGGTTAGATATAGGGTAGGGTTTGGGTAAGTGTTAGGTTTAGGGTTAGGGTTAGGGTTAAAGTTAGGGTTATGGTTAAGGTTAGTGTTAGAGTTAAGATTAGTTTTATGTTTGTGTAAGGGTTAGGGTTAGGGTTAGAGTTGTGGTTAGGGTTAGGGTTGGTGTTAGGGTTAGTATTAGTGTAATGGTTAGGGTTAAGGTTAAAATTAGTGTTAGGTTTGGGTTAGAATTTGAGTTAGGGTTAGTGTGAGTGGTAGGATAAGGTTTAGGGTTAGGGTTAGGGTTAGGTTTAGGGTTAGGATTAGGGTTAGGGTTAGTGTTAGGATTAGGGTTAGGGATAGTGTTAAGGTTAGTGATACTTTTAGGGTTAGGGTTAGTGTTAGTGTTAGGTTTAGGTTTAGGTTTGGTGTTACGGTTAGGGTTAGGGTTAGTGTTAGGTTTAGGGTTAGTGCTCAATTTAGGGTAAGGGTTAGGGTAAGGTTTAGGGTTAGGTTTAGGTTTAAGTTTAAGGTTATGTTTAGTGTTAGGTTTTGGCTTAGGGTTAGCATTAGAGTTAGTGTTAGAGTTAGGTTGGACTTAGTTTTTAGGCTTAGTGTTAGGGTTTGTGTTAGGGTAAGAGTTACAGTTCGGATTAGGTTTCGGGTTAGGGTTAGGGTTAGTGTTAGGGTTAGGGTTAGAAATAGAGTTATGGTAAGGGTTAGTTTTAGGGTTAGTGTTAGAGTTAGGGATATAATTAGTGTTAATGTTATGCTTAGCCTTAGGGTTTGTGTTAGGGTTAGGGTTAGGTTTAGGGTTGGGTTAGTTTTAGTGTTTGGGTTAGTGTTAGGTTTAGGGTTATGGATAGTATTAGGGTTAGGGATAGTTTTAGGTTTAATGTTAGGCTTATGTTTAGGGTTAGTGTTATTGATAGGGTTAGGGTTGGGGTTAGGTTTAGTGTTTGGGTTAGGGTTAGTGTTATTGTTAGTGTTAGTGTTAGGTATAGGGTTAAGGTTAGTGTTAGGTTAAGTATTAGGGTTAGGATTATGTTTACAGATAGAGTTAGTGTTAGTGTTAGGGTTAGGGTTAATGTTAGGGTTTGGTTTAGAGTTAGGGTTATGTTTATGGTTAGGGTTAAGGTTAGGGTTAGTCTTAGTTTTAGTTTTAGGGTTTGTGTTAGGGTGAGGGTTAGGTTTAGGGTTAGGGTTACGGTTATGGTTGAGATTAAGATTAGGGTTAGTGTTGGTGTACAGTTAGGTTTGGGTTAGTGTTAGTGTTAAGGTTTGTGTTGGGATTAAATTTAGGGTTAGATTTAGGGTTAAGTTTATTGTTAGTATTATTGTTAGATTTAGGTTAAGGTTAGTTATAGTTTTAGTGTTAGGGTTAGGGTTAGGGTAAGGTTTAGGTTAAGTTTAGGGTTAGGATTAGGTTAGGGTTAGGATTAGGTTAGGGTTAGGATTATGGTTACAGTGAGGATTTGTGTTAGGGTTAGTGTTAATGTTAGGGATAGGGTGAAGTTTAGGGATAGGGTTAGTGTTATGGTTAGGGTCAGGATTTGTGTTAGGGTTAATGTTCATGTTAGGGTTAGGGTTAGGGTTAGTTTTAGTGTTAGAGTTAGGGTTAGGGTTATGTTTAGCAAAAGTGTTAGGGTTAAGGATGTTTAGGGTTAGCAATATTGTTAGTATTAGGTATGTTTAGGGTTACAGTTAGGGTTAGGGTTAGGTTTAGTGTTAGGGTTTGGGTTAACATTAGCTTTAGGGTTAGTGTTAGGGTTTGGATTAAAGTTATTTTTAGGCTTAGTGTTAGGGTTAGTGTTAGTATAAATTTTAGGCTTAAAGTTCTGATTAGGGTTAGGGTTAGGGTTAGTGTTAGGGTTACGGTTAGTGTTAGGGTTAGGGTAAGGGTTTGGTTTAGTGTTAGTGTTAGGGTTAGGGTTAGGGTTAGTGATACGGTTAAGTTTAGTGTTCGTGTTAGGGTTATGGTTAGGGTGAGTGTTAGGTTTAGGGTTAGGGTTGGGGTTAGGAGTAGGTTTAGTGTTAGTGATTGGGTCAGTGTTATGGTTAAGATTATGGATAGTGTTAGGGTTTAGGGATAGGTTTAAGATTAATGTTAGGCATAGGGTGAGGGTTAGTGTTACGGTTAGGGTTAGGGTTCGATTCAGGTTTAGTGTTAGGTTTAGTTTTAGGGTTAGGATTAGTGTTAGAGTAAGGGTTAGGGTTAGGGTTAGTGTTAACTTTACGGTTAGGTTTAGGGTTAGGAGTAGTGTTACTGTTAGTTTAGAGTTAGAATTAGGGTTGGTGTTAGAGTTCCGTTTATGTTTATGATTAGGGTTAGGGTTAGTGATAGGTTTAGAAATATGTTTTGGGTTAGTGTTAGTGATATGGTAGGGGTTAGGGTTAGTGTTAGCGTTATGGTTAGGACTTAGTGTTAGATTTAGTGTTAGTGTTAGACATGGGGTTAAGTTTCATCTTAGGGTTAGTGTTAGGGTTAGGATAGGGTTATGGTTATGTTTACGGTTAAGGTTTGTGTTAGGGTTAGGGTTAGGGTTTATTTAGGATTAGGTTTAGCATGAGGGTTAAGGTAAGGGTTAGGTATAGGTTTGGTATTACGGTTTGGGTTAGGGTTAAGATTAGGGTAAGGATAGTGTTAGGGTTAGTGATAGGTGTAGAGTTAGTTTTATGGTTAGGGTTATGGTTAATGTTATGGTTATGGTTAGGGTTAGTGTTAGTGTTAGGTTTAGGGTTATGTTTACTGTTAGCCTAAGGGTTAGGGTTAGGATTAGTGTTAGAGTTAGGGTTAGGATTAGGGATAGATTTAAAGTTAGGGTTGGATTTAGGTTTAGGGTTAGTTTTAGGATTAGTGTTAGGGTTAGGTTTAGGGTTTGCATTAGGATTAGTGTTAGGGTTATGGTTAGGTTTAAAATTAGGTTTAGGATTAGAATTAGGGTCAGTGTTATATTTAGGGTTAAGATTAAGGATAGTGTTAGGGTTAGCATTAGGGTTAGGTTTAAGTTTAGAGTTAAGGTTAGGGTTAGGCTTAGGGTTAGGGTTAGTTTTAAGTTTACTGTTATGGTTAGGATTAGTGTTAGTGTTAGCTTTATGATTAAAGTTAGGTTTGGTGTTAGCATTAGGGTTATTGTTAGGTTTAGGGTTAGATTTTTTTTTTCAAGTTAGGGTAATGTTTAGGGTTAGATAAGGTTTAGGGTTAGGTTTACTCTTAGGTTTAGGGTTAGGATAAGTGTTAGGGTTAGGTTATGGGTTAAAGTGAGGTTTGGGGCTAGGGTTAGGGTTAGTGTTAGGGTTAGTGTTAAGGTTTGTGTTAGGGTTAGGGTTACAGTTAGGATTAGGATTAGTATTAGGGTTAGGGTTACAGTTAGGATTAGGGTTAAGGTTAGTGTTAGGGTTAGGTTTATGGTTGGATTTAGTGTTAGGTTTAGGTTTAGAGTTTGTGTTAAGGTTAGAGTTAGGGTTTAGTGTTAGTGTTAGGGTTATGGTTAGGATTAGGGTTAGTGTTAGGATTAGAGTTAGAGTTTGCCTTAGGGTTTGTGTTAGGGTTACATTTAGTGTTATGTTTAGTTTTAGTGTTAGGGTTAGTGTTAGTGTTAGGATTAATGTTATTTATTGGGTTAGGTTTAGGGTTAGGTTTACATTTAGGGTTAATGTTAGGGTTAGGGTTCTGGTTCATCTTAGGGTTAATGTTAAGGTTCGTTTTAGTGTTTGGGTTAAGGTTAGTGTTAGGGTTAGTTTTAGGGTTAGAATTAGTGTTATGGTTATAATTTGGGTTAGGGTTAGGTTTAGTGTTGGGTTCAGGAAAGGGTTCAAAGTAAGTGTTAATATTAGGGTTAGGGTTAGGTTTAGTGTAACAAATAGGGATAGAGTTAACAATAAACCTTAACCTAAACTGAACACTTATCCTACCCCTAAACCTAAACCTAGTCCTAATTCTGGATCTATCCCTAAATGTAACCCTATCCCCAAAACTGACCCTGATTCTAACACTGAATCTAGCTTTAAACCTCAAACTAACCCAAAACCTGGACCTAACACTAGACCTAGCCATAACCCTAACCCTAAAACCAGCCCTAAACATACCCCTAGCTCTTACATTACCCATAGTCCTAACCCTAGCCCTAAACCTAACACACAACCTAGGACAAATCCTAGGCCTAAACTTAGCTCTAAGCATAACACTCAGCCTAACCCTAACCCTAAATCTAGCCCTAACCTAAGCCTCACCTTAGACCTAATCCTAGCTCAAAGCCTAACCTTTACAGTAAACATAACCCTAGCTCTATCCTAACCCCTAACCATAACCCTAGCCCTAAGCCTAACATTAAACCTTGCCTGAAATTTAGCTCTAACCATATCCATTACCCTAACCCTTACCCTAATTAAAACCCTATTCCTAACACTAAACCTAACTCTAACCATAAAGGTAAACCTAGACCTAAACCTAACACTCACCCTAGCCCTAACCCTAGCTCAAACACTAACCCTTACTCTAACCTAACCATAACCCTAGCCCTAAACCTAACATTTACCCTAACCCTAAAATTTACCCCAAATCACACCCTAGCCCTATCCCTAAACTTAGTCCTTATCCTAGCCTTAATCCAAACCATATCCTAGCCCTAACCCTAGCTCTAAACCTATCCATTACACTAAACATAACCCTAACCCTAATGATAAACCTAACCCGATTGCTAAATCTAACCCATTCATTACCCTAAACCTTAACTGAAACCTAAACTAAACCCTATCCTTTATACTACCCATAAACCTAACCCTAATGCTAATTTGAGCTCTAATCTTAAACCTTTAGCTAAACCAAATGCTAACCCTGACCCTGACTCTGACCCTAATAATAACCCTAGCCTTAAAGCTGACCTTTAATCTAAACCTAACTCTTAGACTAGACCTAGCCATAACCTAATCCTAAAACTATCCTTAACTTTAACCCTAGACCTGATATTAGCCCTAGACCTGGTCCTAGCCATAACCCTAAGAGAAACCCTAGCCCTTAACCTAGCCCTAAACCTAGCCTTAATCCTAAACTTAACCATAACCCTGGGCCTAATCCTAATCTAATCCACATCCTAGCCCTAAAGCTAGCTATAACCTCACTCATTCCCCTAAACTTAACCTTAACACCAATGCTAACCCTAACTCTAGCCCAACCCCTTGGTCTAACCCTAACACTAACCCTAGCTTTAATACTAGCTCTAATTTACCCCTAAACCTAACACTAACTTTAGCCCTAATCCTATCCCTAATTTAGCTCTAACCTTAACACTAACTCTAGCCCTATTTCTAACTCTAATAGAGCTCTAAACCTAACACTAACCCTAGCCCTAATCCTAGCCCTAATTTCACCCTAACCCTAGCCCTAACCCTAACCCTAACCCTAAGACTACTACTATGACTAACTCTAATTCTCACCCTAACCGTATCCCTAGTTCTTATCATATTCATTACCATAATCCTAACCCTAGCCCTAACCCTGGATCTAAACCAAACTCAAAATCTAACCCTACCCTAAGCCTATACCTCAACCTAACACTAGCCCTAACCCTGAGGCTATTCCATACTCTAGCTGTAACCGTAGCCCTAGTCCTAAAACAAAACCAACCTATATGCCTAACCCTTTACCTAAACCAAACTCTAACCTTACACCTAGTACTAACTTTAGCCCTAATTCAAGTTCTAACACTAACGCTAAAACTATCCCTGAATCTGACACTGACTCTAACAATAACATTTGCTCTAAACCTCCCCCAACCCTATACCTAACAGTAACACTAGACCAAGCCCTAACCCTAACCCTAAAATAGCACCAAATGCAACACTAGTTCGTACATTAGCCATAGCCCCAACCATAGGCCTAACCAAACCCCAAACCAAGCCCTACTCTGAGCCTTAACCCTAGCTATAATCCTAACTCTAAACCTAACCCTAACCCAGATCCTAGCCCTAAACCTTACCCTAACACTAGCCAGAATTCTAACCATAACCCAAGCTGTATTACTAGCTCTAACCCTATCCATTACCCTAACCATAACCATAACTCTAATGGAAACCCTAGGCCTAACCGTAAACTTATCCCTAACCCTAAACTATTTCATTAACCTAAACCTAACCTGAACCCTAAACCTAACCCTATCATTACCCTAACCCTAACCATAATGCTAATTCAAGCCCTAATCCTAAACCTTAACCTAACTTAAATTCTAGCTCTGACCCTTCCCATGATAATATACCTTGCTCAAACCCTGAACCTACCCCTATACCTAACCCTTATACTAGGCCTAGCCATAAACCTAACCCTAAAACTATCTGTAACCATAACCCTAGACCTGACATTTTCACTAGCCATAATTCTAGTCCTAACCTTAACACACACCAAACCCATAACCCTAATCCTAAACCTAGATCTAATCCTATCCATAAACCTAGCCCTAAATTTATCTCTAACCTAATCAATTACCCTAATATAACCCTAATTATAATGCTAACCCTAGGCCTAAATCTAACCCTATGCCTAACTGTAACCCTATCCATTATGCTAAATCTAACCTAAACCCTAAACCAAACAATATCATTACCTTAACCCAAAACCTAAAGCTAATTCGAGCTCTAACCCTAAACCCTAACCTAATCAAAACCCTAAACCTGACCCTGACCCTAATAATACCCCTAGCTCTAAACTTGACCCTTAACCTAAACCTAACACTCACACTAAAGACAGCCATAAACATAACCCTAAAAGTATCACTAACCGTAACCCTAGATCTGACATTTGCCCTAACACTAATCCTAGCCCTAACCCTAACACAAACCCTTAGTCCTCATCCTAGCCTTAAACCTAGCCTTAATCATAACTCTAATGAAACCCTAGCTCTAACCCTAAATCTAACCTTCACCCTAGACCTAGCCCTAGCTCTAACCCCATTGCTTACACTAAACCTAACCCTAAGCCTAAAACTAACCCCAGGCCTAAACATAACCATAACCTAGCCCTATTACTAGCCCTAATTAAGCCCTATACCTAACCAAACTCTAAGCTTAGCCATAAGACTCACTCTCATTCTCACCCTAGCCCTATTCCTAGTTCTAAACCTATCCCTTACCATAACCCTAATCTTAGCCATAAACCAAGACCTAACAGTAGCCCTATCCTTAGCCCTAGACCTAACCCTAGATTTAATCCTAAATAGCCTTAAACCTAATGCTAATCCTAAAACTAGCCCTAACCATAGCCCTAGCCCTAAAACAAAACTGAGCCATAGCCCTAACTTTAAAACTTCACCTAAACCAAAACCTATCCCTACACCTAGCCCTAACCCTAGCCCTTATTCGAGTCCAAACCCTAACCCTAAAACTACTCGGACCTTCAATTTGACCCTAACACTAACCGTAGCTCTAAACGTTATACCTAACCCTACCACTATACCTAGTCCTATCCCTAATCCTATAACTAGCCCAAATCATAACCCTAGTCCATACATTGGCCATAATTCTAAAACTAGCCCTAACTCCAACCAAAACCTAGCCTTAATGCAAGACCTAACCCTAGCTTTAACCCTAACCCTAAACCTAACACTAGCTCTAACCCTAACTCTAAACATAGCCATAATCCTACCTATAATCCTATCCTTTACCCTAAGCTAACCCTAACCCTAATGCTAACCCTAGGCCTAAACCTAATCCTTAGCCTAACCCAAACCCTTACCCTATTACTAGTCCTAACCCTAGCCCTCATTCTAGCTCTAAACATAACCCAAACCCTAAAATTAACCCTCACAAGTATTTTGACCCTAAAGGTAACCATATGTCTAAACCTAACCCTAATCATAAACAAAACCCTAACACTAGCAATAGCAATAAGCCTACACCTAAACCTAACCCTAACACTAGCCCTAGACCTAAACCTAATCCTATCTCTAGCCGCATCTCTAGCCCTAAACCTAAACAAAAACCTAGCCCTAGCCCTATTGATAAACCTTAACCTAACAAAAACACTAACCCCACCCCTAGACCTAACTCTAGTGATAATTCTGGGTTTAATCCTTACTGTCAATATAACCCGAAAACTGACCCTGACCCTAACACTAACTCTAGTTCTAAACATCACGCTAATGGTAACCCTAACCCTAACACTTGACCTAGCCGTAACACTTACCGAAAAAGTAGCCCTAATCATAACCCTGGTTTATATATTTATATATTGTAGGCCTAACAATAGCCCCAAACTAACCCAAAACCTGGCCCTAAGCTGAGTGCTAAACCTAGTTTTAACCCTAACACTAAAAATAGCCCTAATCCATACCCTAACCTTAGATCTTACCCTAGCTTTTACCCTGTACATTACCTTAAGGTAAACCCTAAAGCTAATGCTAACCCTAGTCCTAACCCTAATTTTTAGCCTAACCCATACCCTAACCTATTACTAGCCCTAACCCTATCCTTCGTTCTATCTCTAACCCTAACCAAAACCCAAACCCTAATCCTGACACTTATTCTGACCCTAACACTAACCGCAGGTATAAACCTGACCCTAACCCAAAACCGAACATTAACATTAGCCCTACCGGTAATCATATACTTAAACCTAAACCTAACACTAGCCCTAGACTTAAACCTAATCCTAAATCTATCCATATCTCCAGCCCTACACTTGAACAACCTAGCCCTAGCCCTAACAATAATCCTTAACCTAACCCAAACACTAACCCTACCCCTAGACCTAAGCCTAGTCCTAATTCTGGCACTAAATCCAACACTAACTCTAACCTGAACACTGGCCCTGACCCTAACATAATCCTAGCTCCAAAGCTCACCCTAAACCAAAACCTAATCCTAACACTAGACCTAGCCATAACCTTAAACCTAAAACTATCCCTAAAAATAACCCTAGCTCTTACATTACCCATGGCCCTAACACTAGTTCTAAACTAACACAAAACCGAGTCCTAATTTTAGGCCTGAACATAGCCCTAAGTGTAACCCTAAACCTAACCCTAGCCCTAAACCTAACCCTAAGCCTCGCTTTAGACCTAACCCTAGCTCAAAGCCCAAACTTTACCGTTAACATAACCCTAGACATATCCCAAGCTCTAACATAACACTAGGCCTTATCCTAACATTAATCATAGCTCTAACCATAGCTCTAATTATAACAACTACCCTAACCATACCCTAATCTAACAATAACCCTAGCCCTAACCCTAGCTCTAATTCTATCCATTACCCTAACCACAATCCTAACCCTAATGCTAACCCATGGCTTAACCCTAACCCTATTGCAATCCCTAAACCTATCCATTGCTCCAAAACTAATGTGAACCCTAATCCTAAGCCTATTCATTACCCTAACTCTAACTCTAACCCTAATGCTAATTCGAGCCCTAAACCTAAACCTTAACCTAAACAAAACACTGACCCTAATAATACACACAGCTATAAACTTGACCCTTACCATAAATCTAACCCTTACACTAGACCTAATCATAAACATAAACCGCAAACTATCTCTAACTGTAACCCTATACCTGACATTAGCCCTAGCCCTAATCCTAGTCCTAACCCTAACACGAACACTAGCTCTCATCATAGCCCAAAACCTAGCCTTAATCATAACCCTAACCCTAATCCTAACCCTTTCCCTAGCCCTAAACCTAGTTATAACCCCATTGCTAACCTAAACCTAATGAAAACCCTAACCCTAACACTAAACCTAGTCCTAAGTTTAACCCTAGATAAAAGCCTAACACTAACCCTAACCCTAATCCTAAACCTAACCCTATTCCTAGATTTAAGCCTAACTATAACTCTCACCCTAGCCCTAGCCCTAATTCTAACCCTATCACTTACCGTAACTTATTCCTAGCCATAGCCTAGAATAACCCTAGCTCTAACCTTACACCTTGCCCTAGATCTAAACATGACTCTAAATCTAACCCTAATTCTACACGTAAACTTAACCCTAACACTAGCCTTAACCCTAATGCTAACCCTAAAACTAGCCCTAAACATAGGCTTAGCCCTAAATCAAAACTGAGCCATAACACTAACCCTAAACTTTTACCTAAACCAAACCCTAACCTTATATCTAGCCCTAAGCCTAGCCACAATTTGAGTCCTAATCTTAACCTTAAAACTACCCCTAAACCTGTCTCTGACATTAACATTAAACCTACCTCTAAACATCATCCTAAACCTAAACCTTAACCTAACACTAGACCTGGTCCTAACCCTAATTCTAAAACTAGTTCTAATCATAACCCTAGATCATACATTAGCCGTAACCTCAAACCTAATGCTAACCCAAACCTAGCCCATATCTGATACCTAACCCTAGCTTTCACCCTAACCCTAACCCTAACACTAGCCCTAACCCTACCCAAACCCTAGGTCAAATCCTAGCTCTAACCTTATACTTTACCGTAGCCAAACCCCAACCCTAATGCTAACCCTAGTCCTAAAACTAATCCTTAGTCTAACCCAAACCCTAACCATATTACTTGTTCTAACCCTAGCCCTAATTTTTTTATAACCATAACCCAAATTTTAACCCTAACCTGACCCTAATTCTGACCCTGAACATAAACCAAACCCTAACACTAGCCCTACTCATAACCCTATATCTAAACCTAACCCTAACACTAGCCCTAGATTAAACCTAATACTAAATCTAGCAATATCTTTAACTAAGACCTAAACAAAATATAGCCATAGCTCTAATGATAAGCATTAACCTAAGCCAAACTCTAACCTTACCTCTAGAACTAACCAATCCTAATTCTGGCCCTAGCCCTAAACCTAACCCTTATCCAAACACAGACCCTGACACTAACACTAACCCTAGCTATAAAACTGACCCTAACTGAAACCGAAACCTAACACTAGACCTAGCCATAACCATAAACATAACACTTATTACCATAGCACTAAAACTAGCTCTAAACCTAATGAAGCCAGATTTAAAGTTAGGTAGTCAGTGTAGCTAGGTAAATCTAATATCGAGTGAAATCTAAAATGGAGGCCGTGAGGAGAATGACTCAGGGAAAACAGGACAACTCATGGAATGTTAATGAAGTCCCGAAAAGGCCCTAGGCCAAAGTCCACCTCAAAGGAATGTTAATGAACAGCCCCCAGCAAAAAGGTGCTGACTCAGAAGTCCTTCCTGACCAGATTACTTCTTTGGCCCACCTGTGTCCCACCCCTCGGGCCTTCCAACCAACATTCCATCACCAAAACTATAAAAAGGGGAAACAACCGCACTTCCACGGATTCCACCTCTTGGGTCCCCTTCTTCCTCCGGGAGAAGTCTTTTCTGCTGTCCTTTAATAAACTTCTAATTTCTACTCTGACCTTGCCTCGGCGTGCTTCTTTGGTGTTATTCTTCAACATTGGGGAAGCAAGAACTCGTCACTGGTCAACAGCGGTAACACTAACACAAAACCTAACCCTAATCCTAGGCCTAAATCTAGCCCAAAGCATAACCATAACCCTAACCTAACCTTATACTTTACACTAAGCCTAACCCTCATGCTAACCCTAACCCACGACTTAGACCTAATCCTTGATAAAACCCAAAACCGAAACCTAAACATAACCCTAGCCCTATCCCTAAACCAAATCCTAATCCTAGCCCTAATAATAATGTTAACACTAGCCCTAATACTATCTGTAAAATTATCCATTATCCTAAATCAAACCTTAACCCTAATAATAACCCTAGCTCTAATCCTAATTGTAAACCTAATCCTAGACCTAACCCTAAACCCAACCCTAATTGTAGACTTAATCCTAGATAAAACCTTAACCCTTACTCTAACACTAACCCTAGCCCAAACCCTAAAACTAACTCTAAACATAAAACTACCCCTAACCCTAACCTGACATCTAACCCTATCCATTGCCCTAAATCTAATGATAATCTTAGCACTAACCCTAACACTAACCCTAAACCTATAAACACCCCTAACCCTAACAAGACATCTAACCCTATCCATTAACCTAACTCTAAAGATAACCCTATCCCTAACCCTAACTCTAAACCTAAACTTAACTGTAATATTAAATCTAACACTAGACATAATCCTAAACCTAACCCTCACCCTAGCACTATCCCTAGCTCAAAACCTAACCTGTACTCTAAACCTAACCCTAGCCCTAGCCCATACCCTAACTCTAGCCCTAATCCTATACAAAACCCTAGCCCTAATCCTAGCTCTAATGCTATTCATTACCCTAACTATAACCCTAACCCAAATGCTAACCCTAGGCCTAACCCTAACCCTATCACTAACCCTAACCCTACAAATTACCCTAATCTTAACCTGAATCCTAAACCTAAACCTATCCATAAACGTAACCCTAATTCTAACCCCAAGTCTAATTTGAGCCCTAAACCTAATAATTAACCAAACAAACCTGAAACCTCACTCTGACTCTAAAAATACACCTTACTCTTAACCTGGGCCTTACCCTAAACCTAACATTAGACCTAGCCATGAAACTAACCCTACAACTATCCCTAGCCATAACCCTAAACCTGACATTATCCCTATCCTTAAAACTTACCTAACCCTAACACAAACCCTAGCCCTCATCCTAACCCCAAATCTAGCATTAATTCTAACACAAACCAAACCCTAGACCTAAACCTAATTCTAATCATTGCCCTATCCCTAAACTTAGCTATAACCCCATACCTTCCCCTAAACCTAACCTTAAACATAGCCCTAATTTATCCCTAAACTTAACACTAACCCTAACCTTAAGACTAATTCTAATCATCACCCTAGCTCTTTTCATAGATCTAACCCTATCCCTTACCATAACACTAACACTAGACCCAACCTTAGCTCTAACCCTAGGCAGAGCCCTAATCCTAGAATTAACCATAACTCTAAATGTACCTCTAAGCCTAAACTCATGCTATCACTAGCAATAACACTAACATTAATTGTAAAACTACACTTAACTTTATCCTTAGCCCTAAAACATCACGAGCCATAGCACTAACCCTAAAACTGAACCTAAACCAAATCCTAACCCTTCATCTAGCCCTAAGTCTACCCCTAATTCAAGTACTATCCCCAACCCTAAAGCTAACCCTGACCCTGACTCTGACCTAACACTAACCCTAGCTCAAAACATCACCCTGAACTTAAACCTAACCATAAAACTAGACTTAGCCCAAACCATAACTCTAAAATTAGCCTTAATCATAACCCTAGTTCTTACATTAGCTGTACCCCTAACACTAGCCCTAATATTACCCAAAATCTAATCCTAATGCGAGCCCCAAGCCTAGCTTTAACCCTAACTCTAAACCTAAACCAAGTTCTAACCCTTACCCTAAACCTAATCCTAACTTTAATCCTTGCACTAACCCTAACACTAACACTAACCATAACCCAAGCTCCAACCCTAGCTCTAACTCTATCCATTACCCTAACCCTAACCCTAATCCTAACCCTAATGCTAACTCTGGGCCTAACCCTAACACATTCACTAACCCTAAAGTATCCATTACCCTAAATATAACCCCAACCCTAAACCTAACCAAACACTAAACCTAGACATAGCACTAACCCTAAAACTGGGCCTAATTGTATCTCTAAGTTCTTATATTAGCTGTAGTCCTAAAGCTAACACAAAACCTAGCCTAGCCCTAATCCAAGCTCTAACCCTAGCATTAACCCTAACCCTAAACCTAACCCTAGCCCTAACCCTAAACCTAACCCTAGCCCTAACACTAGCACTAACACTATCCCTTACCCTAAGCCAAACTCTAACTCTAAAGCTACTCTATTTCTAAGCCTAATTCTTAGCCTAACCCCAAACCTCACTCTATTACTAGTCCTAACCCTAATCCTCAATCTAGCTCTATCAATATCCCTAACCCTAACCCTAGCCCTGACCCTTATTCTGACCCTAACACTAACCATAGGTCTAAACCTGACCCTAAACATAAACTGACCCCTAACATTGGCACTACCTGTAATCCTATAACTAAACCTTACCCTCACTCTAGACCTAGACCTACACTTAATCCTATATCTAGTGATAACTCTAGGCCTAGTCCTAAACAAAAACTTAGTCCTAGCCCTAATAATAATCCTTAACCTAACCCAAACAGTAACCCTACCCCTAGACCAAACTCTAGACCTAATGCTGGCCCTAACAATAAATCTAACCCTATACCGAACACCGACCCTTACCCTAACACAAACCCTAGCTCTAAACCTTATCCTAACAAAACACATAACCCTAAAACTAGACCTAGCCATATCACTAATCCTGAAACTAGTCATCACCATAGGCAAAAACCTACCTCTAACTCTATCCATTATCCTAAACCTAACTCTAAACCTAATGCTAAACCTAGACCTAACCCTCACACTGAATCTAACCCTAATCCTCGTCCCAGTCCAAACTGTAGCTCAATCTCTAACCCTTAAACTTAACCTAACTCTAACACTAACCCATGGCCTAAATCTAAATAACCTTAACCCTAGCCCTAATCCTAACCTTAACCCTATCCCTAACCCTAGCTCTAAGCCTACATATTACCCTAATGTTACTGCTGTTGACTGGTGAGGAGTCCTTGCTTCCCCAATGTTGAAGAATAACACCAAAGAAGCACGCCGAGGCAAGGTCAGAGTAGAAATTAGAAGTTTATTAAAGGACAGCAGAAAAGACTTCTCCCAGAAGAAGGGGACCCAAGAGGTGGAATCCATGGAAGGGATGTTGTCTCCCCTTTTTATAGTTCTTTCAGTGATGGAATGTAGGTGGGAAGGCCCAAGGTGTGGGACACAGGTGGGCCAAAGAAATAATCTGGTCAGGAAGGACTTCTGAGTCAGCACCTTTTTGCTGGGGGCTGTTCATTAACATTTCTTTGAGGTGGACTTTGGCCTAGGGCCTTTTCGGGACTTCATTAACATTCCATGAGTTGTCCTGTGTTTCCCCTGAGTCATTCTCCACATGGCCTCCATTTTAGATTTCACTCGATATTAGACCCGATTTATCTAACTACACTGACTACCTAACTTTAAATCTGGCTTCACTAACTCTAATCCTAATCTTAATGATAAACCTAGTCCTAACCCTAGCTCTAACACTACCCATTAACCTAACCCAAACCCTGATAATAACACTGCCCCTTACCCTAAATCTACCCTAACACTAACCCTAGACATAACCATAAACCTAAACCTAAACCTTGCCATAGAGCTTACCCTTGCTCCAACCCTAAACATTACCCTAAAGCTAATACTAAACCTATCCCTAAACCTAAACTTAAGCCTAAACCTAACCCTAACCCTAACACAACATCAAACCATATACAATAACCTAAACCTAATGATAACCCTAGCCCTAACCATAACACTAACCTTGACCATAACCTATACTTACTTTTAGTAACTATAACCTAGACCTAACCCTAAACCTAATACTTGACCTAGTGCTAACCATAGCTCAAACTCTAAACCATACCCTAAACCTAAACCTAACCCTAGGCCTAACCATAACTCTAGCCCTAATAATAACCATAACCCTAGCCCTAACCCTATCCCTTACCCTAAGCACAACCACAACCCTAAGGCTAACCCTAGGCCTAACCCTAACCTTTTTGATAACTCTAACCCTATCAATTACCCTACACCAAGCATGAACCCTAAACCCAAACCTATCATTATCCTAACCAAAACCTAATGCTCATTCAAGCTCTAAACCTAAACCCTAACCTAAACCAAACCTGAAACCTAATTCTAACCCTAATAATACCCCTAGCTCTAAACCTGACCCTTACCCTAAACCGAATCCTTACACTAGACCTATCCATAAATCTAACCCTCAATCTATCCCTAACGTAAGCCTAGACCTGACACTAGCCCTATCCCTAATTCTTGCCATAACCCTAAAACAAACCCTAGCCCTCATCCTAGCCCTAAACCTAATCTTATTACTAAATCAAACCATAACTCTAGCCCTAACCGAAATTCTAACCTTTGACCTAGCCCTAAAACTAGCTCTAACCCCACCCCTTCCCCTAAACCTAACCCTATCTCTAAATCTAAACCTAAGCCTAAACTAGGCCTAACCCTAATATAAACACTAGACCTAATTCTAGTCCTAATTTAGCCCTAAACCTAACCTAACCCTAGCTCTAAGACTAACTCTAACTCTCGCCCTAGTCCTATTTCTAGTTCTAACCCTATCCCTTACCATAATCCTACCACTTGCCTTTACATTAGCCCTAAGCCTATCTCTAGCCCTAATCCTATATCTAAATCTAACTCTAAATCTAACCCTAACCCTAAGCTAACTCTCACTAACACAAGCCGTAACACTTATGCTAATCGTAAAACTAGCAATACCCTAGCCCTAGCCCTACAAAACAACTGAGCCATAGCCCTAATCATAAACTTTAACATAAAACAAAAAAGAAGCCTACACCTAGCCCTAAACCTAGCTCTAATTTGAGTCCTATCCCTAACCCTAAAACAAATCCTGACCCTGACTCTGAGCCTAACACTAACCCTAGCTCTAAACATCACTCAAAACCTAAAACTAAACCTAACCCTAGACCTAGCCATAACCCTAACCCTAAAACTAGTTCTAATCATAACCCTAGTTCTTACATTGGCTGTAGTCCTAAACTTAGCCCTAACCTAACCCAAAACCTATCCCTAATTGGAGCCCTACCACTATCTTTAACCCTAAACATAACCCTAATTTTAGCCATAACCCTTACCATAAACCTAACCCTAACACTAATACCTGACATAACCCAAAACCTAACCCTAACCCTAGCCTTACTCCTAACCATAAACCTAGCCCTAACCCGAGCTGTAACCCTATCCATTACCCTAATTCTAATCCTAACCCTAATGCTAACCCTAGGATAAACCTAAACCTATTCCTAACCCTAAACTTATACATTACCCTAAAGCTAACCTGAACCCTAAACCTAACCATATCCATAAACCTAATCCTAACCCTAATAATTTTAACCCTAAAACTATCTCTAACCATAACCCTAGACCTGACATTAGCTGTAGCCCTAATGAAGCCCTAACCCTAAAAAACTCTAGCCCTAATCCTAGCCCTAATCCTAGCCCTAATCTTACCCTTAATCCTAAACCTAACCCTAACCATAGACATAACTCTAATTTTAATCCTTGTCCTAGTTCTAAAGCTAGCTATAACATCATACCTAACCATAAACATAACCATATCCCTAGCCATAAACCTAGGCTCAGCCTTAATACTAACCCTAGCTCTAATTCTAGCTGAAATTAAGCCTGAATTCTAAACCGAAATCTAATCCTCACACTAACTCTTACTCTCGCCCTAGCCCTATACCTAGTTCTAATCCTATCCCTTATCATAACTCAAACCCTAGCCCTAACCCTAGCTCTAACCTTCACTGTAGCCCTAAACTTAGATCTAAACCTAACTCTAAATCTAACCCTAACACTAAGCCTAAACCACAAACTAACACTAGCTCTAACCCTAATGCTAATTTGAAAACTAGCCCTAACCCAAACCCTAGCTCTCAAGCAAACCCGAGCCATTTCACTGACCCTAACCTTCACCTAAACCAAACCCTAACCCTACAGCTAGCCCTAACCCTAGCCCCAATTCTAGTCCTAACCTAACCCTAGAACTAATATAACCCTGACTCTGACCTTAACACTAATCCTAGCTCTACACATCACCCTATCCCTAAACCTAATTCTAACACTAGACCTCGCCCTAAACCTAACCCTAAAAGTAGCCCTAATCATAATGCCAGTTCTTAAATTAGCCATAGCCCTAAACCTAACAAAAAACCTAGTCCTAATCCAAGGCCTAAGCCTAGGTTTAAACCTAATCCTAACCCTGGCCCTAACCCTAACCCTATACCTAGTCCTATTCTTAGCTCTAACTCTATTTCTTATGCTTAGTCAAACCCTCACCCTATTGCTACCCTAGTCCTAACCATAATTCTATGCCTACCCCAAACCCTAACTCTATTACTACTCCTAACCCTCCTAACCCTCATTCTAGCTCTAAACTTAACCCAAACCCTAAATCTAACCCTGACCCTTATATTGAACCTAACACTAAACCTAGGTTTAAACCTGACCATAACCCTTATCTGAAACCTAACAATACCCCTACAATTAACCCTAAACCTAAACCTAACAATAGCAATAGCCCTAAACCTAAACCTAATCCTAAATATAGTGATAACCCTAGCTTTAGCCCTAACAATAACCCTTAACTTAAACCAAACACTAACTCTACCCCTAGATCTAACCCTAGTCCTCATTCTGGACCTAACCCTAAACCTAATCCTAACCTGAACCCTGACATTTACCCTAACAAAAACCCTACCTCTAACCCTTATTCTAACCCAAAGACTAACCCTAACACACTAAATATATCCATAAACATAACTCTAGCTCTTACATTACCCATATACCTAACAGTAGCCTTAAACCTCACACAAAACCTAGCCCTAATTACAGCCCTAAACCTAACCCTAAGCATAACTCTAACCATAAACCTAGCCCTAACCCTAACCCTAACCCTTGTTCTAGCCCTAACATTAGCTCAAACACTAAACCTTACCCTAAAATAACCCTAGCCCAAACCCTAAACCTCACCCTAACTCTAGCCCTAATCCTATCTAAAACCATAGCCCAAACCCTAGCTCTAATTCTATCCATTACACTAACAATAACCCTTAAACTAATGCTAACCCTAGCCCTAAAGCTAACCCTAAACCTACTCTAGCCCAGACTGTAAACCTAACCCTCACCCTAACCCTAAACCTAGCTATATCCCTAACCCTTACACTTAATCTAACCCTAAAACTAAACCAAGGTCTAACCCTAAACCTATCCCCAGCCCTAATCCTAACTTAACCCAAGCCCTAACCCTAGCTTGAACCCTACCTACTATTCTTTTTTTTTAAATGGTATCTTTTCTTTTTTTTTTAATATTTATTTTTTAGTTTTTGGCGGACACAACATCTTTGTTTGTATGTGGTGCTGAGGATTGAACCCGGGCCACACGCATGCCAGGCGAGTGTGCTACCACTTGAGCCACATCCCCAGCCCCCTTACCCATTATTCTAACACTAAACTTAACCCTAATGATAACACTAGACCTAAAGGTAAACCTATCCTAACCCTAAACATAAACCTAACCCTAGAACTAACAGTAAACCTAAACTTAACCCTAAACCAAAGCTAGCTCAAATGCTAACCTGAATCCTAAACCTAAACGTAACGCTAACCTAAACCTAATCCTAAATTTAACCTGACATCTCAACCTATTACCCCAACCCTAATGATAACCCTAGACCTAACCATTACACTAAGCATGACCATAACCCGAGACCAAAGCATAAATTAATCTTAGCCATATCAAAAATCCTAGCACAAACCCTAATCCGTACCCTAAACCTAATCCTATGTGTAACCCTTGCCCTAATCCTGACCCTAACCCTAACTCTAGCCCTAATTCTAACCATTATTCTAGCCCTAACTCTAGGTCTAACCCTATAAATTACCCTAACGGTAATCATATCCCTAATGCTAACACTAGGCCTAACCCTAAACCTATCACAAACCCTAACCATATCCATTACCTTAAACCTAACCTAACCCGAAACCTAACACTATTCATCACCCTAACCCTAATACGAACCTTAATGCTAATTTGAGCCTTAACCCTAAACCTTAACCTAACCCAAACCCAAAGTCTGACCCAGACCCTAATAATACCCCAGCTCTTAATCTGACCCATTCCCTAAACGTAACACTTTAATTTGACCTAGCCATAAACCTAACCCTAAAAATATCACTAACTATAAACCTAGACCTGACAGTAGTCCCAGCCCTAATTCTTGCTCTAAACCTAACACAAAACCTAGCCCTAATCCTAAATCTAATCATAAAACTAGCCCTAACCCTAACCATAGCACTAAAACAAAAGCAAGCAACAGGCCTAACACTAACCTTAACTTAAACCAAACCCTAGCACTACACCTAGATCTAACCCTAGCCCTAATTTGAGTCCTAATCATAACCTTAAAAATAACCCTAAACCTGAATTATATCCTAACACTCATCCTAGTTCAAAACACCAACCTAACCCTAAATCTACCATAATCCTATCCCTAGACCTAATCCTAAACCTAGCCATAACCCTAGTTCAAAACCTAAACTTTATAATAAAAATAACACTAAACCTAAACTTAAACCTAGTTCTAACAAAAACTCTAACCCTAACTCAAGGCATATTCCTAACCATAACTCTAGTTCTATCCCTATCAATTACCCTAAACATAAACCTTACCCTAATGCTAACCCTAAGCCTAACCCTAGCCCTATCACTAATGCTAACTGAATCAATCACCCTAAACCAAACCACAACCTTAAAACAAACCCTAACTATACCCTAACGCTAACCCTAATGGTAATTTGAGCCGTAAACCTAAATCCTTACCTAAGGGAAATCCTAATCCTAATAATTCCCCAAGCTCTAAACTTGACCCTTACCCTAAACCTAACACTTAACTAGACATAGCCATAAGCCTAACCCTGAAAATATCTTTAACCATAACCCTAGACCTGATATTAGCCCTAGCACTAATCCTAGCCCTGAAACTAAAATGAACACTATCACTTATCCTAGCCCTAAACCTAGCCTTAATCATAACCTTAACTCCAACCCTAGCCCTAACCCTAACTCTAACCCTCACCCTATGTCTAAACCTAGCTATAACACCATTCTTTATCCTAAACTTAAACCTAACCCTGTTCCTATCGCTAGTCCTAAGCTAAACACTAACCCTAGCCCTAATCCTAGCCCTAATTTAACCCTATCCCAAATCCTAATTCTAATTTGAGCCCTATCACTAACTCTAAATCTCACACTAGCCCTATCCCTAGTTCTAACCCTATCCCTTACCATAGCTCTAATCCTGGACCTAACCCTTGCCCTATCCTTAATCCTAGCTAATCCTAGATCTAAACCTAACTAGAAATGTAACCCTAACCCTAAGTCTAAGCCTAACACTAACACTAGCCTTAACCCTAATACTAATTGTAAAACTAGCCCTAAGCCTAACCTTAGGACTAAAACAAAACTGAAAAATAGACCTAACCCTAAAAATTAACTTAAATAAAACCCTAAACTACTACAAGAACTAACCCTAGCCCTAATGGATTCCTAACCCTAACCTTAAAACTAACCCTGACCCTGACTCATATCCTAACACACACCCTAGCTCTAAACATGACGCTAACCTTAAACAGAACCCTAACAGTAAACCTAGCCCTAATTAGAGTTCTAAATCAAACCCTAAAACTAACCCTGACCCTGACTCCTATCCTAAAAATAACTATAGCTCTAAATATCACCCTAACCTTAAAGCTAACACTAACACTAGAACTACCCCAACCCAAACCCTAAAGTTAATCCTAACTAGCTTACATTACCTGTTGCCCTTACCCAAGCCCTAATGCTAACACAAAAACTAGCCCTAATTCGAGCCCTACACCAAGATTTAACCCTACCCCTAACCCTACCCCTAACACTATCTCTAGCACTATCCCTAACCCTAAGCAAAACCCTAACACTAATAGTAACCCTAGACCTATCCCTAATCCTCAGGCTAATCAAAACTCTCACCATATTAATAGTCCTAACCCTATCCCTCATTCTAGCTCTAACCCTATCCCAAACCTTAAACCTAACCCTGACCCTTATTCTGACCATAACACTAACCTTGGTCTAAACCTGACCCTAACACTAGATCAAACCATAACACAAGCCCTACCAGTAATCTTATACCTAAACCAGACCCTATCACTAGCCCTAGACCTAAAACTAATCCTAAATCCAGCCTTAATTCTAGTTCTACACCTAAACAAAAATCTAGCCTTAGCCTTAACAATAACACTTAATTTAACGCAAAGACTAACCCTACCCCTAGACATAAACCTAGTCCCAATTCTGGCTTTAACCTTAATTCTAACTCTAACCTGAACACTGACACTGCCTTTAACACTAAACCTATCTCTGAACCGGGTCCTAACCGAAAACCTAAACCTAACACTAGAAATAGTAATAACCCTAACCCTACAACTAGCCCTAATCATAATCCTAGCTCTTACATTACCCATAGCCCTAACTCTATGCCTTAACCTAACACAAAACCTAGAGCAAATTCTAGGCCTAAATCTAGCTCTAAGCATAACCCCAACATTAACCCTCGCACTAACCCTAACCTTAAACCTAATCCTAGCCTTAGTCTTAAACCTTACTCAAAGCCTAACCCTTACCATAAATATAAACTTAGACCTATACCTTACTCTAAACCCTAACACTAGCCCTAACCCTAAACTTAAACTCATCCCTAAAACTAGCTCTAAACCTACACCTGACCCAACCCTACATCTAACTGTATTCATAACCCTAGCCTTAACCCTAACTGTAACCCTAACCCTAACCAGAAAACTAACAATAGACCAAACCCTAATACTATCACTCAACATAGCCCTAGCCCTAGCTCAAATCTAACCTGTACCATAAACCTAAACATAACCGTAGTGTTAACATTAACCCTAAAACTAAATCTAACCCTAAACTTAAACCTACATCTAACCCTAACCCTTACCCTAACTCTAGCCTTAATACTAAACATAACCCTAGCTCTAACCCTAACTCTTAACGCTATCCATTACCCTAATGATAAACATAAACCTAATGTTAACCCTAGGCCTAACCCTAACCCTATCCATTACCCTAAATCTAACCTGAGCCCACACCTAACCTGAAGCCTAAACCTAACCTTATCCATTACCCTAACCCTAACTCAAACCTAATGCTAATTTGAGCCATAACCCTAAACCTCAACCTAACCCAAACCCCAAACCTGACTCTGACTATTATAATACCCCTAGCTCTCAACTTGAACCTGACCCTAAACCTAACTCTGAAACTAGACCTAGCCATAAATCTTACCCGAAAACTATCTTTAACCATAACCCTAGACTTGATATTAGCCCTAGACCTAATTCTTGCCATAACTCTAACACAAACTCTAGCCCTCATCCTAGCCCTAAACCTAGACTTGAACCTAACCTGAACCCAAACTCTAGTCCTATCCCTAATTTTACCCCTAGTCCTAGTTGTGAACCTTGCTATAAACCCATCCCCTCACCCAAATCTAACCCTAACTCTAACTCTAGACTTAACCCTTACACTAATCCTTGACCTGATCCTAGCACTAATTTAGCCCTAATCCTAATACTAGCACTAATTCTAACTCTTGCCCCACCCTATTCCTAGATCTAACCCGATCCCTTACCATAACCCTAACACTTCCCCTAACCTTAGCCCTAACACTAGCCCTAGCCCTAACCCTAGAACTAATCATAACTCTAAGTCCAACCCTAACCCTAAGCCTAAACCTCACACTAACACTATCCCTAAACACTAACACTAATCCTAAAACTAGCCTTAATCTAGTTCAAGCCCTAAAACAAAACTGAGCCATAACCCTAACCCTAACACTTAATCTAAACCAAAACCTAATCCTACACCTAGCCCTAACCTTAGCCCTAATTCCAGTCCTAACCTAACCCTAAAACTAACCTTGAGCCTGACTCTGACCTTAAACTAACCCTAGCCCTAACATCACCCTAAAAGTATATGTAAACCTAAAACTAGTACTAGCCCTAACTGTAACCCTAAAAGTAGCGCTAATCATAACTCTTGTTCATTCTTACATTAGCCATAGCCTTAACCTAATCCAAAATCTATCCCTAAACTGAGCCCTACACCTCGTTTTAACCCTAAACCTAACCTTAGCCCTAACCATTACCCTAAACCTAACCCTAACCCTAAATCTGGCCCTAACCCTAAACCTACTCCTAGACTTAATCTAACCATAATCCTAGCCCTTACACTAGGTCTAACCCTATCCATTACCCTAAATATAACCCTAACCCTAATGATAACCCTAGCCTTTAACTTAACCCTAATTCTAAACCTAGACCCGACACTAACCTAATCATCATCCTAGCCCTAACCATAGCTCAAACACTAACACTTATTCTAAACCTAACCCTAACACTAACCCTAGACCTAAAACTAACCCTAGCCCTAATCCTAACCATAACCCTAGACCTAAACCTATCCATTACCCTAAACATAAGCCTAACCCAAACATAGCTTTAAATATAGCTATAACCCCACCTATTACCCTAACCCTAATTATAAACATCATGATAACACTAGCCTTAACCCTAAACCTACTCTAACCCTAACTCTAAACTTAACCCTAGTCCTAACCCTAAACCTACACTAACCCTAAATTTAAACCTAACCATGAAACTAACATTTGCCATAGTCCTAATCCTAGCAAAAACCCTAACAGTTACACTAAACCTAACACTAGCCCTAGTCCTAAACCTAAATCTAACCCTATCCATTTAGGCCGAACCCCAAACCTATCGGTAAACTAACCTTATCCTTACCTAAACCTAAAATGAACACTAAACCTAACCATATCAATTACTCTAACCCTAATTCTAAACTTAACCCTAATGCTAATTCAAGCCCTAAAAATAAACCAAAACCTAACCCAAACTCTGAGCAAGACACTGGCTCTAATTACACACCTAGCTCTAAACTGACTCTTACCCTAAACATAACCCTTAAACTAGACCTAGCCATAAAACTAACCCTAACAATATCCCTAACTGTAACCCTAGACCTGACATTAGCACTCTACCTTATTCTTGCCTTAAACCTAACACAAACCCGAGCCCTCATCCTAGTCCTAAACCTAGCCTTAATGCTAACCCGAACCCTAACCATAGCCCACACCCTAATTTCAACCCTTGCCCTAGTTCTAAACCTAGGTATAACCCATCTTTACCCCTATCCCTAACCCTAACCCTAACACTACCATTAACCCTAACCCTAGCCCTAACTCTAGGCCTAATCCTGACACTAACCATATCTCAAATCCTAGCCCTAATTTATTGCTAACTGTAACCTTAACTCTAACCTTAGCCCTAAGTCTAAACCTAACTGTAGCCCTAGACTTATTTCTAGTACTAAACTTGTCTATTGTCTAACCATAACACTAGCCCTAAACTTAGTCCTAAAAGTAGCCATAGTCCTAAACCTAGAACTAACCCTAACTCTAAATCTAACCCTAAATCTAAACCTAAACCTCACACTAACACTAGCCTTAATTCTAATTCTAATTTGAAAACTAGCCCTAACCCTAGCCATAGCCCGCAAACAAAACTGAGCTATAGCCCTAAGACTAACTCTTAACTTAAAACAAATCTTAACCTTACACCTAGTCCTAAAGCTTTCCCTACAACTAATACTGACCCTGACTCTGACCCTAAAACTAACCCTACTCTGAATATCACTCTAACCCTAAACCTACCCCAAACACTAGACCTAACCCTCATCCTAACCCTAAAACTATCCCTAACTGTAAAGCGAATTCTTACATTAGCCATAGCCCTAATCCTAACACAAAACCTAGCGCTAATCTGACCCTCCACCCTAGCTTAAACCCTAACCCTAACCCTAACCCTAACACTCACACTAACCCAAACCCTAGCTCTAAACCTTACCCTAAGCCAAATTCTCACCCTAATGCTACCCTAGTTTTAACCCTAATCCTTAGCTTACTCCAAACAATAACTATATTACTAGTCCTAATCCTAGCCCTCATTCTATCTCTAACCTAACCCAAAGCCTAAGCCAAACTCTTACCCTTATTCTGACCCTACCACTAACCCTATGTCAAAGCCTGACCTTAACACTAAACTGAACCCTAACACTAGCCCTAGTAGTAAACCTATACCTAAACCTAACCATAATACTAGCACTAGACCTAAACTTAATCCTAAATGTAGCCAAAACTCTAGCCCTAGTCCTAAATAAAAACCTAGCCCTAGCCCTAAACTAGCCATTAACCTAATGCAAAAACTAACCCTAGCTCTAGACCTAAACCTAGTTCTAATTCTGGCCCTAACAGTAAACCCAATGCTAACCTGAACACTGATGCTTACCCTAACACAAACCCTATTTTTAAACCATATCCTTCCCAAAACTTAAACCTAAAACTTGACATATCTATAACCCTAACCCCCAAAACTAGCCATAACCATATCTTTAGCCCTTACATTACCACTAGCCATAAACCTCACACAAATCCTAGCCATAACAGAAGCCCTAAACCTAGACCTAAGCATAACATTAACCCTAATCCTAGCACAAACTCTAAACCTAATGCTTGCCCTAGCCCTAACCCTAGCTCAAACTCTACACCTTACTCTAAACATAGCCCTAGCTCTAAACCTAACCCTAACCCTATCCCTAATCCTAAGTGTAACCATAGCCCAAATCCTAGCTCTAAATTTATCCATTACCTTAAACATAACCCTAACCCTAATGCTAACACTAGCCCTAACCCTAACCCTACCCTAACCCTAAACCTAACTGTAGCCCTAATCGTAGCCCTGATTCTAACACTAACCCTTAGCACTCTACCTTATTCTTGCCTTAAACCTAACACAAACCCTAACACTTACCCAAAACTGAACCCGAACACTAATCCTAGGAGTAACCCAAATTATAGCCCTAATCATAACCTTACCCTAAGCCCTAACACAAGTACTAAAGCTATTCATTAGGTTAGCTTAAACCAAATGCTAACCCTCAGCCTAACCCTAACCCTATCCCTAACAGTATCCCTATACATTACTCTAAACCTAAACTGAACTGTAAACCTAACTCTATCCATTACTCTAACCCCAACACTAACCTCAATTCTAATTTGAGCCATAACCTTAAACCTTAACCCAAACCAAACCCTAACAAATACTCTGACCCTAATAATAACCTAGCTCTATACCTGAGCCCTACACTAAACCTAACCCTTACACTAGACCTAGCCATAAAACTATTCCTAACACTATCCCTAACCATATTCCTAGACCTGACATTATCACTAGCCCTAATCCTAGCCCTAACCCTAACACAAAGCCTAACCCTCATCCTAGCCCTAAACCTACACTTAATCCTAACCTGAAACCTCACCCTAGCCCTATTCCCTAAATATAACCCTCACCCTAGCACTGAACCTAGCTATATAACCCCATCCCTTCCTCTAAATCTAACCCTAACCCTAGCCCTAAGAAGAGGCCTAAACCTAACACTAATCCTAGCACTAATCATAGCCCTATTTGAACCCTAAACTTAACCCTACCTCTAACCCTAGCCCTAAGACTAACTCTAACTCACACCCTAGCCCTATTTCTATTTATAACCCTATTCATTACCATAACCTTCACAATAGCCCTAACCTGAATCCTAACGCTAGCCATAGCCCTAAACCTAGATCTAACCATAACTCTAAATCTAATTCTAATCTTAAGCCTAAACCTCATTCTACAACTAGCTCTAACATTATTGCTAATCCTAAAACTAGCCCTAATCCAAGCCTTAGCCCTAAAATAAAACTGAGCCATTGTTCTAACCCTAAATCTTAACCTATACCAAACCTAACCCATAACTAGCCATAACCTGATAACCCGAGCTCTAATTCGAGTCCTAGGCTTAAAACTAACCCTCACTCTGACTCATATCCAAACACAAGCCCTAGATCTAAACATCACCCTAACCCTAAAACTAATACTAACACTAGACCTAGCCGAAACCCTAACCCTAAAACTAACCCTAATCATAACCCTAGTTCTTACATTGGCCTTTGCCAAACCCTAGTCCTAAGTCTAACACAAAATAGCCCTAATCCGAGCCCTAACACTAGATTTAAACCTAACCCTAACCCTAAAACTAGCCCTAACCCTAGATCTAATCCTATCCATTACCCTAAGCCAAACCATATTCATAATGCTAACTCTAGTCCTAATCCTAATCCTTAGCCAAACCCAAACAATAACCCTATTACTAGTCCTAACACCAACCCTCATTCTAGATCTAATCCTAACCCAAAACATCACCCTAACCATCACCCTTATTCTGACCCTAACACTAATTACAGATCTAAACCTGACCCTAAACAGAAACTGAAACCTTAAACTGCCCTACCAGTGAATTTATACATAAACCTAAACCTAACACTAGCCCCATACCTAAACCTAATCCTAAATCTAGCTATTACTTTAGCCCTTGACCTAAACAAAAACTTAGTGCTAACCCTAACAATAACCCTTAATCTAAACCAAACACTAATCCTACCACTAGACCTAACCCTAGTTCTATTCTGGATTTCATCCTAACCCTAACTTTAAACTGAACACTGGCCCTGAGACTAACATTAAACCTAGCTCTAAACCTGACCTTAACCCAAAATCTAAACCTAACTCTAGACCTAGCCATAACCCTAACCCTAAAACTAGCTCTAATCAGAACCATAAAACTTACATTGCACATAGCACTAATCCTAGGCCTAAACCTAAGGCAAAACTTAAATAATCCTAACCCTAATCGAAGCCTAAACCTACCCTAAGAATAATCCTCACCCTATCCCTAACCCTAACCCTCACCTTAGACTAACCCTAACTCAAAATCTAACCCTTAGCCTAAACATAACCCTATCACTATGCTTTAACATACCCCTAACCAAAGCCCTAATACTAACCTTAATCCTAGACCTAACATTAGTGCTAACCCTAGCCATTACCCTAACTCTAAAGCTAACCCTAATGATAACCCTATCCATAACCCTAACTAAACCCTAACCCTAACCATAAACCTAACCCTAGACCTAAACCTAAACCTAAACCTTGCCATAGCCTTTACCCTAACTCAAACCCTAACTCTTACCCTAAAACCAAAAGTAAACCTAGCCCTAATACTAAACGTAAACCTAAACCTAACCTTAACCATAAAGCTAACCTTCATGTAACACAATCTATTACTCTAAACCTAATGCTAACCCTAATGAAATCCCTAGCCTTAACCAGAAACCTAACCCTGACCATAACACTAAACCTAACCCTCGTCCTAGACCCAACCCTAGCTCAAAACCTAAAATTTACCCTAAATATAACCCTAACCCTAACCCTAAGCTAGGTTTAATAGCCCTAACCCAAAACCTAACCTAACTCTAGCACTAATCCTAACCTAACCCTAATCCCTAACCATAGATCTACCCTATATATTATCCTTATGATAACCCTAATCCTAATGCTAACCCTAGGCATAACCCTAACCCTTTTGCTAACCCTAAAGCTCTCCAAGCCCTAAACCTACCCTCAAACCTAAACCTAACCCAATCAATTACCATAACCCTAATATTAACCCTAATGCTCATTTGAGCCCTATCCCTAAACCTTAACCTAAAACAAACCCTAACACTGATCCTGACCCTAAAAATACACCTAGCTCTAAACCTGACCCTTACCTGAAGCCTAACACTTACACTAGGCATAGACAAAAACCTAAACCTAAATATACCCCAAAGTGTAACACTAGACTTGACATTATCCCTAGCCCTAATTCTAGACCTCACCCGACAACAAAACCTAGCCCTCATCCTAATTCTTAACCTAGCCTTAATCATAACCCTAACCCTAATCGGAGCCCTAACCCTAATTCTAACCCTCACCCTATCCCTAAAACTAGCTATAGCACCATACCTTACGCTAAAATTAACTATAACCCTAGCCCTAACACTAGGCCTTATCTGAACTCTCTCCCTAATCCTAGCCCTAACTTAGCCCTATCCATAAAACTAACCAAAACCCTAGGCCTAAGACTTACTCTAACTCTCATCCTAGACTTAGCCCTAGTTCTAACCCTACCTGTTACCATAACCATAACCCTAGCTCTAACCCTTGCCCTATAGATAGACCTAGCCCTAATCCTAGATCTCACACTAAATCCATATCTAACCCTAA